>NW_028190748.1:0-57797 GCF_048542155.1 Nylanderia fulva | reverse complement strand
GTGACATTTTGGGAAAAAAATCCCTGGTTCGTTCCAAATCAGAAGATGTTCTCCATAATATCTAGCACGGTTCAAAAACGAGACATTCGATTGGGGGAATTTAACACCCTCCGGGGCCCTATGCGAAATGAGGAGACATAATTTATATTATTTTTTGATAAAATTGAACTTTAAGAAACGAAGAATTAGGGAATTTAGAAAAGTCTTTTTGAAGGAAAGCTTTTTTAAAAAGAAAAAAGTTACAAAGAATTTTTTGTTTTTATTGAAAAAACATATAAATATGGAAAAATTTTTGCTGAGTAGAAGGGTCGCTCCACTGGGGGGAGGGGAAAAGTTAGTACAATTAAAAACGGCAAGAACCAAATAAAGAATTTTAAAAAATTTTAAAAAGAAATAATTTTAAATAATATTTAACTATACGATACATTTTTTTGAACGAGTTAGATGAATACAATTAAGCATTAGATAAACAAACGGATATGAATAACATGGGAGCCGCGAAATGAAGGGTGCAACAATAAAAATAAAAAATGTCCCTATCTACTGTCTAGCGAAACCACTGCCAAGGGAAACGGCTTGGAAAAATTAGCGGGAAAGAAGACCCTGTTGAGCTTGACTCTAGTCTGGCACTGTAAGGAGACATGAGAGGTGTAGCATAAGTGGGAGATGGCAACATCGCCGGTGAAATACACTACTTTCCTCGTTTTCCTTACTTACTCGGTTAGGCGGAGCGCGTGCCCCCAGGGCTTCGCGCCCGGCGGTTCACTGTTCTAGAGCCAAGCGTGTCAGAGTAGGGGTGAGGCCTCGGCCGATCGCCTTTTAATACCCCGCGTGATCCGATTCGAGGACCTGCCAGGCGGGGAGTTTGACGGGGCGGTACATCTGTCAAAGAATAACGCAGGTGCCCCAAGGCCAGCTCAGGAGGACAGAAACCTCGCGTAGAGCAAAAGGGCAAAAGCTGGCTTGATCCCCCCCCCCCCCCCCCCCCCCCCCCCCCCCCTTTTTTTTTTTTTTTTTTTTTTTTTTTTTTTTTTTTACACCCCCCAACAGGGAAAGGAGGGGTTTAGACCGTCGTGAAACAGGTTAGTTTTTCCCTACGAGATGTCTGGGGATAGTAATCTCTCAGTACGAGGGAACCGCAGGTTCGGAATTTGGGTTCACGCACTCGGTGGCGGCCGGTGGTGCGAAGCCCACCATCCGTGGGATTATGCCTGAACGCCTCAAAACCGTATCTCTCCAGTCGAGGTGGCCCAATATTCTCTAGGAGCTCGGAGTCAAAAAGGGGGCAATGGTCAAAACAGGGACCTATAGGCGGCCGGTACTCGGGCCGTCGTAGCACGAGCCCCGGTTGCGTTTCGGCGCCATCGCCGTCGCCGGGATCTCACCCCTCGACGCACGGCGTCAACGGGCGATAAAGGGTTCGCAAGTCGATGTGGGACCCGGGTCGTCTGTTTGAAAAAAATTAGGTACCTGCGGGGTGTTGGGACTCGGTTTGAGCAGTTACCACGCTGTGATTGTGAGACTCAGCCCTGGCTTGGGATTCCCTCTTGGGGGTTAGAACAAGACTCCACGTTCGCGGCGAAAGAAACACGCCGAAAAAGGGCTGGAAAAATTCTCGCTCGCGGCGAAAGAAAAACCCGCAAAAGGACTGGAAAATTCTGCTCGCCGGCGAAAGCAACACCCCCGCGACGGAATTGGAAAATTTCTTGCCCCGGCGAAAGCAAAACGCCGCACGAAATTGAAAAAATTTCCTCGTCCGGCGAAAGCAAAAAACACGCCGCGAAGCTAAACTGAAAAAAGCGGGGCTTGTGCGGCCGGAGGTGTCGCCCCCAACAAAAGCAACACGCCGCGATCGGACTTGGGTACGGCGGCGCGTTCCCCGGGGGTTCGCCTGCCAACGAATGCAACGCGCGTCGGGGCTTGGGTACAAGCGGCGGTGCCGCCGGGTGTCGCCCGCCAACGAAAAAAAACGCCGCGATCGGGGGTTGTGGAGGGGGGCGTGCCCCCGGGGGGTTGCCCGTTTCAAAAGGGAACCGCCGCGTTGGGGCTTGTAAAGGGCAAAGGGTGCGGCGGAGGTGTCCCCGCTAACCCAAAGGGAACACGCCCCTATCGGGCCTGGAAAAATTCTCGCTGCCGGCGAGAGCAACGCGCGCGAGCGAACTTGCGCCTGTCCCCCAGTTTCGCTTGTACCCTAAAGAGCGAGTTAAAGAGATAATTTAAAAGAGGAGCATCGGAAAGTTTATTGTGCAAACAATCGGGGGGTTCGCTTATCGCAAACCTGCTGATTCGTCCCAAGTATCGGTGTAAACTCGAAGATGTGCATCCGAGGTGGTAGCCCGGAATTACAAAATATCTAATAATCGTGTCGCGGGTCGTGGGGCGTCGAAAGTACGAAACCTTGTCCGAAACGATTTCCCTATCGTGTATTATCTCCTCGTTTGGGCGCTTCGCGTCAAGTGCCCCGGTGGTTACCGCGGGGGCGACGGACTGGGAAATCTTTTGTCTCCGGAGGGTCCCCGTCCCCGGGGGTGCCGTCCGTCCCAAATTGACGCCGGCCGTTATTTTTTTTTTTTTTTTTTGGTGCCGCACGTATAATCACGCCGGTAAGTGCCGTCTCGGTTTCCGCGCGCGTGTTTCGCATCGGGCGAGTGTTTCCCTACCGTAATCGCGGTCACCGAGCTGCGTGTGGACATCCGTAATAATTGAAATATATGTCCCGAAAGTGGGTTGAGACACGTTTCAAAGTTAGTAATGGACAGCGCCCCATGTCGAGGAGCGCCGAATAGTAAGAAACTTTCGTCCAAAAAACGTTTTTAGTAGTCTCCTCGTGGCGGCGCCTTTAAATCGCGTTAAGTGTTCCGGGGGTTTCCCGCCGGCGGTGGGCTGACTGAGAGATCTTTTCGGTCGTCCGGAGGTGCCCCCGTCACGGGGGGTGTCGCGCGCCGTATTTCCCCGGAGGTGTTCCCGGCCCAGAGGTGTCGCGGCCCGGAGGGCCGCCGACCGGAGGTGCGCCCCCCGGAGGTACCGCGGTGCTTATCCCCATTGCCCCGGCATTTCGTTTTTTTCCCTTTCTAATTTAATCTAATTATCGTTGTTGGACTTTCGCCTAGGCTACTGATAATTTTTTAAGTCCCAATAGATTTTTCGATCGTTCGCTCTCCGCGACAATGTCTCGATGGAACGCCTTTCGACGCTCGCGTTCGCATACGCGGGGCGTAGGACTGCGTGCCGACCGCCTGGCCGGGCCCGGTTGGGATAAAAGAGATAAGTCGCGCTCGGCGCGTCAAAAACGAGTCGAGCGAGTCCGGACGAGTAAAAAATTTACTTTCTGAGCCTCTAGCCACTCCGGGTGTTTGACCCCCTTCGTACCGTCGCCGACGCTGGGCCGGTCGGGGGTACAAAAAGGTAGGAGAGATTTATATGAAAGTGTGCGCCTCGACGTTGACAAACGAAAAAATCGCCCAAAACGGATCGAGAACGATTTTGTCGAGTCGGATTTTGACACGGAAAAAATTTTAAATAAAATTTTTGATTTTGGAAACCCAAAATTTTTTTTAAAATAATACGATCGTCGCAAAAACGCGCCCCCGACAATTTTTCTCATGCTTGAAGTTGCGTGTCTCGCGAGAACGTACGTTCGACTCTCGCGTCGTCTCGTATTCCTCTTCGCCGGGGATTACGGTGCGGCCCTTTTCTGTTCGTCGCGAACGCGGGGAAAAATTTAACGCACCTATTATTAGAGCACAGCATGCCCACGGTCGGTGTCGAAAAGCCCGATCCCCTTTATGTGGCGCGCACCCCTCTAGTGTGTGGCCGGGGTTTCCCTTTAGTTTCGTACGCAGCAGCGGAATCGTCGCGCTTACCGAGCATCTTACTACACGGATACGAGTTTGCGGGAAGAGTTGCTTCTTCCCGCTCGCTTTGTACGCCGTAGCGAAATCTTATTGCTGGTCGTGTGCGGTTTTAAACGCGTACGAACCAGACAGAACAGTCCTCGACGTCTAAGCATCGCCATCGTCGATCTAGCGTCAGGGTGAATCGCGCGGTCTATCGAGACGCGCATCATAAACATTTGGGGAGAATAAGAACAACGAGTATTTTGATCTTGTGGATTTTTGAACGGAGAGGAGGAGGAAGAAGAGGAGAGGCGGCGGCGTCGGGGGTTTACTCTCGCCTCCGTCGTTCTCTCGTACGCTTTACATAATAGCGTTAAACACAGCAGAGTGTCGCCGACCGGCTGAGCAAGAACCGGCGGCAAATAAAATGCACATACGAGCGTGTCGCGCGCGGTCGGTGTTTCGGCATCGAACGCGCGCGCGCGCGAAAAAGAGCTAGCGGACGAGTCTTGGGCTCGCTCGCGAGTAATCCCTTGCGAGTAACCGAACACGAAGCTCCCTGGTTGATCCTGCCAGTAGTCATATGCTTGTCTCAAAGATTAACCATGCAGTCCAGTGCATGCCGAATTAAGGTGAAACCGCGAATGGCCTCATTAAAAACAGTTATGGTTCATTAGATTTTACCACATTTACTTGGATAACTGTGGTAATTCTAGAGCTAATACATGCAATATACAGAGTCCCGACCAGTGATGGAAGTGACGCTTTTATTTAGATCAAAACCAACGGTGGCGGGCGGCTCGCCGTTCGTCCACCGTGTTATTTTGGTGACTCTGAATAACTTGTTGCTGATCGCACGGTCCTAGCACCGGCGACGCATCTTAAATGTTGCCTTATCAAATGTCGATGGTAGGTTCTGCGCCTCCATGGTTGTAACGGGTAACGGGGAATCAGGGTTCGATCGGAGAGGGAGGCTGAGAAAACGGCTACCACATCCAAAAGGGAAAACAGCAGGCGCGCCCAAAATTTCCCCACTCCCGAACGGGGGGGTAGTGGACGAAAAAACGATACGGGACTCTCGAGGCCGTAATCGGAATAAATACACTTTAAATCTTTTAAAGAGGATCCATGGGGGGGCAAGTCTGGTGCCAGAGCCGCGGTAATTTCCAGCTCCAATAGCGTATATTAAAGTTGTTTCGGTTAAAAGCTCGGAGTTTAATCTGTGTCGCACCCGCGGTTCACCGCCGGGGGTGTTTAACTGGCGTGATGTGGGACGTCTACCGGTGGGGGTTAGCCTCGCGAGGGGCGGCCCAACTAATACCCGTCGCGGTGCTCTTTTCTGAGTGTGAGCGGCCGTACGTTACTTTTAACAAATTAGAGTGCTTAAAACCAGGCTACCTTCGCCTGGGAATACTTTCGTGCATGGAATAATGGAATAGGACCTCGGTTCTATTTTGTTGGTTTTGGAACCCGAGGTAATGATTAATAGGGACAGATGGGGGCATTCGATTGCGACGTTAGGGGGTGAATTCTTGGATCGTCGAAAGACGGACAGAAGCAAAAGCATTTGCCAAAATGTTTTCTTTTAATCAAAGAAGAAAGTTAGAGGTTCGAAGGCGATCAGATACCCGCCCTAGTTCAACCATAAACGATGCCAGCTAGCCGATCCGGCCGAGTTCCTCCGATGACTCGGCGGGCAGCTCCGGGAAACCAAAGCTTTCTTGGGTTCGGGGGGAATATGGTTGCAAAGCTGAAACTTAAAGGAATTGACGGAAGGGCACCACCAGGAGTGGAGCCTGCGGCTTAATTTGAACTTCAACACGGGAAACCTCACCAGGCCCAGACACCGGAAGATGACAGATTGATAGCTCTTTCTTGATTCGGGGGTGGTGGTGCATGGCCGTTCTTAGTTGGTGGAGCGATTTGTCTGGGTAATTCCGATAACGAAGGGAGACTCTAGCTGCTAAATAGGAGTACCCATGGTTATCGCGGAACTTTTGAAAAGAAAATCTGCCCGATTTTTTAGAAGAAGTGCCACTACTTTGAAAGAATAAAATGTTCTTTCAACAAGACGGTGCTGACCACACAACGCCAGGATTGTAACAAACTACTGAACGAGCAGTGTTCGAGATTCGAACGGTAATAAACCCGCGGACAAGAAAGCGTTAAAATATTCATGCTCTCGATTCATGCCTCATGCAGCATGCATAAATTTATTAATTAATATCGTGGTCTAACATGCGTATTTTAAATTATATTTAAATTAGCGCTCGGCCGCGAGAGTATACGGATACTCCGCGCCTTCGAAAACAAGCGCTTAAAACAGTCTAAATTGTAAAACAACCGCTGTTCGCGCGAGAGGAGAGAAAAAAAAGTAAATAATTACAGTAAACGTTCCTTCACCCTTAATATCACAATAGAACGCCCAGCAAATGTACTCGAATATTCTAGAATTAAAAGGCGTATATAACCCTTCTCTCTCGCGACCGCGGCTCGCTTTTTCCGATTGCTCATCGCGAATAAAGTGTGTTCATACGATAAAGATTGCTTGTCTTTGTCTAATTCATTACCTTTGCTTGCGGACACTTAGTAATTCGGACTCGGCTAATTCTCTCGGTAAATCGGGCGGTATATTAATGTAATTTTTTTAACATTTTATATAAATTATATTTTTTTTTGTGAAAGTTCGCGTGTGTCGTGTTGTGTCTAATTTCTTGGTCCTCGCTTTCCGACTACGTCCTATCATCTTTCCGTCGCGCACAAGCAGTTTTTTCCTGGCGTTGATGGGTCGGTATTGCCCCGATACGTTGGCCGCCCAAAGATCCCCGGACTTAATCTCTTGAATTTCTTTTTATGAGGGATACTGTACGGAATCAATATCCAAAACGCTTCCCGAAACGTCGACGACTTAGAAAACCAGATTGCGGATATGTAATTTGGGAATATCGAAGAGGAAGTAATGGAGAACGTCCAAATTATATAAATTATTTAAACGCATGCGAGCTTGCATAAGGGATGGATGGCGTCCATTTTGAGCACCTATTATAAATTAATCCGCTCTTTTCGAGCGACCAAAGTCCATCCGCTCTTTTCAGAGCGACCAAAGTCAATCCGCTCTTTTCAGACGCGACCAATACATTTATACATGGAAAATCTTGTTCGCAAAACATAATCATTTTCTCCTCACGTCCCTTCGCTTAAAAAGAAAAGGGGCCAAAACGGGCGGATACGGATAATGTGTTCAGTCTAAAAAAAAATGTATTATAACGTAAAAAATTATAATACGTTAGAATATGCCTTTTTAATAACATAATTATTATACGTTTTAATACATGTCTCGCGTCAATCACATGTTCGGCAACGCCGCGTGATTGTTATCGTCTAGACGTGTCGCGAAGCGTCGCGACGCGTTGCGTCATCCGTCGCCGCAGTCTGTTGTCGTGTCCTTGCCGTGTAAACAATTGTCGTCCGCATCGAGTAACGTGTGCCTTTTTACAAGTAATTTTTAATAATTAATCGGTACACTGAGAGAATTTTCTCTTAAAATTTACCCTAAAAGTTATGGTAATTGTGAGACAATACGGTATGAAAAGAATTTTATTAAAATTTCTCTGATTAATATTTATCACATTAAAAATAATATCTATCACAATAAAATATGAAATATGTGTGATTAATTTTACTAAACTGTATAGTAAAATTAATCAAACATATTTTATATTTTCTTGTGATACATATTATTATTTTTAATATAATAAATAGTAGAGAAATTCTAATAAAATTCTTTCCACATTGTTGAAGATTCGTTCTTCGGATCGAATCCTCGAGGACGATCGAATTTTCTAGAATGTTTTTTTGTTAAATTCCTTAGTGTTTACGCCAAGGAAACACGTGAAACCAACGTGTACACTCGCCGCTAATTGGCGTGTGTACATCGCCTGATTTTCTGATGGTCCAATCGAGGACCCCGATCGGCTGCCGCCCTACGCGAGCTCCGAAATTCGCGCAGCCCTCGAGTCAGTCCTCGAGAGAGCGAGCGCCGAGAAACATAAGTCTCGGTACGCGACGAACTTGTAGAAAGTGAATAAACTAATTTATAAGAGTTTTAACAAGGCTCTGTAATATAAATATAAATTTAACGTATAAGACGGGCAACAAGAGCCAAATCGCGGATGACAATGCGTTATCCTAACGAAACTAAATAATTTTCCGTTAGAATTAAATACCGGTGCACAAGGCACCAAATTTTACTTGGACACGGCCAAGATTTTAAAATATAAAATAATCTCATATTTGAGATTTAATTTTAATACCCCCTTTTTTTTTTAACCCCCCTACGGAAATTAAATAAATGAATGCAAGAGAAACATATAGATCCGAAATCGGG
Organism: Nylanderia fulva; assembly: GCF_048542155.1. Taxonomy (NCBI): domain Eukaryota; kingdom Metazoa; phylum Arthropoda; class Insecta; order Hymenoptera; family Formicidae; genus Nylanderia; species Nylanderia fulva. The sequence goes on along the minus strand of NW_028190748.1, from coordinate 49,574 downwards.
GATTCCCGATTCAGCGATTTTCGGATCTATATTTTTCTCTTGCATTCATTTATTTAATTTCCGTAGGGGGGTTAAAAAAAAAAAAAAAAAAAAAAAGGGGGTATTGAAATTAAATCTCAAATATGAGATTATTTCATATTTTAAAATCTTGGCCGTGTCCAAGTAAAATTTGGTGCCTTGTGCACCGGTATTTAATTCTAACGGAAAATTATTTAGTTTCGTTAGGATAACGCATTGTCATCCGCGATTTGGCTCTTGTTGCCCGTCTTATACGTTAAATTTATATTTATATTACAGAGCCTTGTTAAAACTCTTATATTGATACACGCTGGCTTAAAAATGCGTTTGTTTACCAACATTAATATATATAACAGAGAAAAGTATAGAATCGAAAGGATTTGAATAGCTCAGCTGGAAGAGCAGTCGCCCGGCAAGCGAAAGGTCTCGGGTTCGTTTCCCGATTCAGCGATTTTCGGATCTATATTTTTCTCTTGCATTCATTTATTTAATTTTGGTAGGGGGGTTAAAAAAAAAAGGGGGTATTGAAATTAAATCTCAAATATGAGATTATTTCATATTTTAAAATCTTGGCCGTGTCCAAGTAAAATTTGGTGCCTTGTGCACCGGTATTTAATTCTAACGGAAAATTATTTAGTTTCGTTAGGATAACGCATTGTCATCCGCGATTTGGCTCTTGTTGCCCGTCTTATACGTTATGCGAGCGCGAGCGCCGAAAGGCGCGTTCAATCGAGACATTGTCGCGGAGAGCGAACGATCGAAAAGTCCTATTGTACGATAAAATATTATCACGATAGCCGTATGGCGAATGTCAAACAACGATAATTAGCATTAATTAAGAAGGAAACAAACGAAATGCCGGGACAATAAGGTATAAGCACCGACGGTACCTCCGGGCCGGGCGGCACCTCCGGGCCGGGCGGCACCTCCGGGTCGGGCGGCACCTCCGGGCCGGGCGACACCTCCGGGAACCACGGCCGACCGGCGGCACCTCCGGGCCGGGCGACACCTCCGGGAACCACGGTCGACCGGCGACACCTCCGGACCGGGCGACACCTCCGAGAACCACGGCCGACTGGCGACACCTCCGGGACGGGCGGCACCTCCGGACGACCGAATGATCTCTCGAAGTCAGACGACCGCCGGCGGTACCTCCGGAACACTTAACGACGATTTACGGCGCCGCAACGAGGAGAGCTACGTAAAAACGTTTCGGACGAAAGTTACTATTCGGCGCTCGCTCGACATGAGGGCGCTGTCCGATTACTAACTCGAAACGTGTCTCTCAAACCCACGTGTCGGAGACATATATTTCGAATTATTACGGATGATACGCAACACGCAAGCTGCGGTGACCGCGATTACGGTACGAAACACTCGCCCGATGCGAAATCACGCGCGCGGCAACCGAGACGGCTCGTTACGGGCGTGATTATACGTGCGGCACCACATAACGGCCGGCGTCAACTTAGGGGACGGACGGCACCTCCGGGACGGGCGACACCTCCGGACGACCGAATGATTTCACCAAGTCCGTCGCCCGCCGGCGGTACCTCCGGGGCACTTGACGGCGAGTAGCGCCGCTACGAGAAGATAATGCTACGATACGGAAATACGTTTCGGACAAAGGTTTCGTACTTTTCGACGCTCCGCACGACCGCGCGACACGATTATTACGATATCTGCTAATTCTCGGTTACCACTCGTCGGATGCACAATCTTCGAGATTCTACGACCGATACGTGGACGAATGCAGGCAGGATGCCGATAAGCGAAGCCGGAGTGATTGCACGAATAAACTTTCCGATGCGTCCTCATTTAATTAATCTCATTTAGCTCGCTCGTTAGCGGTACAAGCGAGAACTCGGGAACAGGCGCAAGTTCGCTCGCAGCGCGTTGCTCTCGCCGGCGAGCGAGAAATTTTTCCAGGCCCGATAGCGGCGTGTTGCCTTGTATGCGGGCGACACCTCCGGCGGCACGCGCCGCCCGTAACCCAAGTACGATCGCGGCGTGTTGCTTTCGTTGGCGGGCGACACCTCCGGCCGCACAAGCCGCTTTTTCCAAGTTCGCTCGCGGCGTGTTGCTTTCGCCGGGCGAGCGACAAATTCTTCCAAGTCCGTTCGCGGCGTGTTGCTTTCGCCGGGCGAGCGAGAAATTCATCCAAGTCCGTTCGCGGCGTGTTGCTTTCGCCGGGCGAGCGAGAAATTCTTCCAAGTCCGTTCGCGGCGTGTTGCTTTCGTTGGCGGGCGACACCTCCGGCGGCACGCGCCGCCCGTACCACAAGTCCGATCGCGGCGTGTTGCTTTCGTTGGCGGGCGACACCTCCGGCCGCACAAGCCGCTTTTTCCAAGTTCGCTCGCGGCGTGTTGCTTTCGCCGGGCGAGCGACAAATTCTTCCAAGTTCGCTCGCGGCGTGTTGCTTTCGCCGGGCGAGCGAGAAATTCTTCCAAGTCCGTTCGCGGCGTGTTGCTTTCGCCGGGCGAGCGAGAAATTCTTCCAAGTCCGTTCGCGGCGTGTTGCTTTCGCCGGGCGAGCGAGAAATTCTTCCAAGTTCGTTCGCGGCGTGTTGCTTTCGCCGGGCGAGCGAGAAATTCTTCCAAGTTCGTTCGCGGCGTGTTGCTTTCGCCGGGCGAGCGAGAAATTCATCCAAGTCCGTTCGGGGCGTGTTGCTTTCGCCGGGCGAGCGACAAATTCTTCCAAGTCCGTTCGCGGCGTGTTGCTTTCGTTGGCGGGCGACACCTCCGGCGGCACGCGCCGCCCGTACCACAAGTCCGATCGCGGCGTGTTGCTTTCGTTGGCGGGCGACACCTCCGGCCGCACAAGCCGCTTTTCCAAGTTCGCTCGCGGCGTGTTGCTTTCGCCGGGCGAGCGACAAATTCTTCCAAGTTCGCTCGCGGCGTGTTGCTTTCGCCGGGCGAGCGAGAAATTCTTCCAAGTCCGTTCGCGGCGTGTTGCTTTCGCCGGGCGAGCGAGAAATTCTTCCAAGTCCGTTCGCGGCGTGTTGCTTTCGCCGGGGCGAGCGAGAAATTCATCCAAGTCCGTTCGCGGCGTGTTGCTTTCGCCGGGCGAGCGAGAAAATTCTTCCAAGTCCGTTCGCGGCGTGTTGCTTTCGCCGGGCGAGCGAGAAATTCTTCCAAGTCCGTTCGCGGCGTGTTGCTTTCGCCGGGCGAGCGAGAAATTCTTCCAAGTCCGTTCGCGGCGTGTTGCTTTCGCCGGGCGAGCGAGAAATTCATTCCAAGTCCGTTCGCGGCGTGTTGCTTTCGCCGGCGAGCGACAAATTCTTCCAAGTCGCTTCGCGGCGTGTTGCTTTCGCCGGGCGAGCGAGAAATTCTTCCAAGTCCGTTCGCGGCGTGTTGCTTTCGCCGGGCGAGCGAGAAATTCATCCAAGTCCGTTTGCGGCGTGTTGCTTTCGCCGGGCGAGCGAGAAATTCTTCCAAGTCCGTTCGCGGCGTGTTGCTTTCGTTGGCGGGCGACACCTCCGGCGGCACGCGCCGCCCGTACCACAAGTCCGATCGCGGCGTGTTGCTTTCGCTGGCGGGCGACACCTCCGGACGCACGTTTTTTCATTATCATTGTTTTGCATATATTCTTGTTCTTTTAACCTATTACAAATTTGTTGTAAAGGATTTCTTGTAGCTTGAATTGTTTTTTTTATCTCAAATAAATAATTTTATATTTAAAACAACTGAAAGTGTCAAGTGGACCATGTTGCAAGCAATCTATGGGCAAATGTATAAGGCCATGAACATTATGAGTAATATATTCTTTTCCGTAAAGTATTGCATATTTTTGAACAAAGTATTCGAGTAGTTTCAATGAATAATTATTATAAATTCTGTATAATGCAGGACTGCATAAAATTCGAATAGCGCAGGATAAGGCCATGAAATGTGTGTATATATTTTTGTTTGCAATCTTTTTTAAAACAATTGGTCCGGTGTATAATAAAAATTGCCTTAATTCAGTGGCTTTATAGTATTCAATGTCCTCTAAACTTCTTGGCAAGCGTGGAAAATCTTTCGGCACATAATTCTTCAAAAACAATAATTGATTATTAATATCATTTTTATCAGTCTCGGGTAAACGATGATTTTTTTTCCCTCTTATCCAAAACATAATTAATCTTTTAACTACGCCTAGAAATACAAGATGCATGCCATCGAGAGGAACTTGAGATACGAAACCAATATTTAGCTTTTCGAAAGGACTTGTATCTTTATGGAATTCCTCATCTAATTTATTTCTGATACTGAAATCAGTCCGCAATTGTGCATTTGTTTGTAAAAAAGTCATTCTTCCATTAACAAAGGTCCCTTCTTGAATGCATTTTGTGCAGGCATTATAGCCTGTATGACCTTTAATACATAAAATAAATGATTTTGCAGGAGCATCACAAAGAAGTTTACCAACCTTTACTTTTATTATTTTTTTATTTATGTTAAAACCATTTTGTTCTAAATGTTTGAACTCTGTTATAAACTCAGTTAAAAATTGGTCTACATAGGCTGGTTTCTTGTGTCCGTGATATATCCCAGCCGCAAAAGGTTTTTTAATATTTTTATCAACCAGATTTAGATCTATGGAGATAAGAATAGGCCAGAGTTGACTTTTTGAAGAATTAGATATCGGTTTGGTAATTATTACGCGCGTCGCGTGTGCTTAGGAGGAACGATGCGGGAATTAAATAAAGTTATGCAATGATTGAATTAACTGAATATATTCTTTAGTGTAAACGGTACGCGTGAATACAGTTAGAGATATATCGCTCGGATTACAAACGTGATGCGTCCGTGCGCGGCGACTATCGAAGACGGTATATCTCGTTGTCTAAAAATCTCCTATTTTACCTTGCCTCCTAAAACGCCCTTCGCTAGGCTTCGAGAGGCTTCGCGAATTTTCCATCTATTTTTATTTCTTCGTTTCTGTCCTACTCGTCTTTCGTCTCGTCTGTAATATTTTATTTATATTTACTTGTGCCTTTGTCCTTTTCGTATATGTCAGTGTTCGTATTCGTATGCGTGTTTTCCTTATTAATCTCAGGGAAGTATGTGACGATGTAATCGCCACAGTACTCCCCCGCCAGTGCTATACCGATAGCACGATACGTTTGCGTGATGCACTGTTTCGCAAAAGTTTTTCTTTTCCGATGGCAGACCGAGACGAATGTTACCATTTGCTCGCCGTTATAAATTCGAGCGCCAAGTCGAGAATAAATATGACGTGACAAAAAAATAAATAATAAATAAATAATAATAAATAACAATGATGTAATAAATAAATGCTAATGAATACCGACAACCTATACGTGAAGAATTTTCGCTGTGCTTAACGTTATTCCGTCGCCCGTCGCTCTCGGTCTGAGACTCGTCCATTTAAATTACAAGAATAAATATAAAATGCAGAATATACAAGCTCTCGATACGCGTCAAATTTTTCTTCTCGCTTTTCGCGGCTTAAGTCGCTGTTGCCGTGTATACATAAATTTTCGCCGATAACACAAATCAAAGAAATTTGAAATCGCGAATACTAGTCAAAAAATTTAAAGAGTCGCGAACCGTATACTTAAAATTTTTTTTTTATATTTCCGTTTCGCGGTGATTTCTCACGGGTTTGCTGCACATCCTGGCTCCCTGGTGCTACAGGCCCGCCTGGAAACGACTCGGGAATCGGACCTTTCTTCCCGCTCTCGTTGTTCTCTGGCTCTCTCGGGGCAGCGGCCTCGCGTCCTCTCGCGCGTTTCGCTGCTCGACCTCGGTGTCCTGGCCTCGCGCCGCCCGTCCTTCGGCCGCATCCTCTCGGCTCCGTGTCGCCGACCCTGCCGAGCTGCCATCTCCTGCTTCGGGCTGTAAAATGTAAGCAGGTTTAAGACGGTCTATTGAGACCGTTTTCTCTTTGCCGTGCATACGCACGACAAAGACCTTGTCGCCTCGGCTGATCACTGTGTACGGCCCCTCGTACGGCGCCTGCAGCATCTTTTTGGGCCCCTCGCGTCGCACGAACACCTGTTCGGCCGTCGCCAGGTCCTTGTACATGAACGGCCGTCGCTCCCCGTGTCGGGTACCGTCCACCGGTCGTAGCTCCTCGAACTGCTCACGCAGCGTCCTCGCGAAGTCGGCAGCGTCGTCCTCGCTGTCCGTAGGCCGTCGGCTCAGAAATTGCCCCGGGATCCTCAGCGTCTGGCCGTACACCAGCTCCGCTGCGGTCGCCTGCAGGTCGTCTCTCCACGCTGCTCGGATCCCAAGCAGCACCGTCGGCAGCACCTCTGTCCAGCGATCGTCTTGCTGACATTTGATGGCCGCCTTGAGCTGGCGATGGAACCGCTCGACCATTCCGTTCGCCTGCGGGTGGTACGCCGTCGTCCTCAGCTGCTGCACGCCCGTCAGCTCGCTGAGCCGCCGAAAAAGATGGGACTCGAACTGGCGCCCCTGGTCCGTGGTTATCCGCACGGGCGCCCCGAATCGGCAGATCCACCCTCCGTAGAAGGCCCTCGCGACCGTCTCCGCTTCCTGATCTCGCAACGGGAACGCCTCAGGCCATCGTGTGAAACGGTCTACGCACGTCAGGCAATATCGTTTGCCCTCCGAGACCGGCATCAGGATGATATCCAGGTGGACATGCTCGAACCTGCTGGACGGCGCAGCAATTGTTCCGAGCGGTGCCGACACGTGTCGTGATATCTTCGATTGCTGGCAAGGCACACATGCTCGAGCCCAGCCTCGGCAGTCGGCGCCCATCGACGGCCAAACGAAGCGCTGCGCCACGAGCTTGCCCGTCGCCTTTATTCCTGGATGCGCCAAATTGTGAATCAGGTCAAATGCGGCCCGGCGAAAAGGCCTTGTCAAGAATGGTCGTGGTGTTGTTGTTGCCGTGTCGCAGTAAATTGCTCTCCCGATTCCGGGAATCTCTACTTTCTCGAGCTTCAGCCCGGACTCTCGCCGCAGGTACTCTCCGATCTCCTCGTCCTTCTCCTGCGATTCCGCCAACGCGGCGTAATCCAGGGGAGAATTGAGCTCCTCGATCCTAGACAACGCGTCGGCCACGACGTTTTCCACGCCCGCTACGTGTCGAATGTCGGTGGTGAACTGCCCGATGAAGTCCAGGTAGCGGAACTGTCGCGGCGTGCTCTTCTCGGGCTTCTGGCGGAATGCGTATATGATTGGCTTGTGATCCGTATATATCGCGAACGTGCGGGCTTCCACCATGTGCCGAAAGTTCTTCACCGCCAGATAAACTGCCAAAAGCTCTCGGTCGAACGCACTGTACTTCGTTTCGGCTGGGCTTAGCCTTTTCGAGAAAAACGCCAAGGGTTCCCAGCCGTCCTTGCCTCGTTGTTGTAACGACGCGCCGATGCTTTGTTCGGACGCGTCGGTAAACAAAGCGAGCTCCGCGTTCACCCTGGGGTGTCTCAACAGTGCAGCTTGGGCTAGATTGGTTTTCGATGCCTCGAATGCCTGTTGAGCCCGCGCCGTCCACGATATCGTCGCCTTTCCTTTGATATTCCCCTGTAGCAGATCGTTCAGGGGCGTCAATACTTCGGCGGCCCCGGGCATGAACCTCCTATAGAAGTTCACCATGCCCAAATATCTCCGAAGTTCCTTCGCCGTCCTCGGCGACTGCATCGTCAGTATCGCCTCCACCCGCGCCGGCAGTGGGCGAGTTCCTCCTTCGGAAACCTCGTATCCGAGGAATTCCACGCTGCTCTGGCCGAATTTACATTTCGCGGGGTTGATGACGACCCCGTATTCTTGAAGGCGCTCGAACAACATCCGCAGGTGTTCGCGATGTCCTTCCTCCGATGATGACGCGACGAGGATATCATCGATGTACGCGTAACAAAAATCGAAATCGCGCAGAACTTCGTCTATGAAGCGCTGGAATGTCTGCGCCGCGTTGCGTAATCCGAACGACATGTACGGAAATTCGTACATGCCGAACGGCGTGGTGATCGCCGTTTTCGGCACGTCTTTTTCCGCCACCGGAATTTGATGATACGCGCGCACCAAGTCCAACGTCGTAAACACTGTCTTTCCGGCGAGAGCCTGCGCGAAATCTTGAATATGTCGCACCGGGTAGCGATCAGGAATCGTTCGCGCGTTTAACGCCCTGTAATCTCCGCAGGGCCGCCATTCCTCGCCTTTCTTTGGCACCATGTGCAGGGGAGCCGACCAGCAACTATTCGAAGGTCGTGCGACCCCGGCTTCCACCATTTTCCGAAACTCTCGCTTCGCCGCCGCCAATCGGTCCGGAGCGAGTCTCCGCGGCCTGCACGCGACGGGCGGTCCCGGTGTCGTCTCTATGTAATGCCGCGTGGCATGGATCGCGCCTCCCGGACGTCCGTCCGGCCTCGCGATGTCGGCGTACTGCTCCAGTAATCGGTGGTACTGCGTTTCTCCCGTAATTGTCTTTACGCTGGGTGCATCACATTGGATGCAACGTCCACGCGCGGTTAGACTCGTCAATTGGTCGATTAAACGCGATCCGCGTAAGTCCACCAGCAGTCCGTAATGTGCGAGAAAATCGGCGCCGATTATCGGTCTCGAGACGTCCGCGACCACGAACCGCCACGAAAATGCCCGTCGTAATCCGAAATTCAATTGCAATGTCTCTGTTCCGTATGTAAAAATCGGTGTGCCGTTGGCGGCCGAAAGTTCGTAGGTGGATCTCTGTCGTGGTCCTCGAACCATCTTCCGAGGGTACACGCAGAGATCCGCACCCGTGTCAATTAAAAACGTCACTTTTGAAGTCGCGTCGGTCACAAATAGGCGTCGCGTACCGTGGCCTGAGTCGCTCGCCGCCACTAGCGACCGGCCCCTGCGTTTCCCTGCTGCATCGAGCAGGGTGCCCTGCACTGTCTGGCGTCCGCCCCGAATTGCCAGTGATACCAGCACATTCCACTGGCCGGCGGATCGCGACCCCCCGATCGCGCGCGTGGGCGCGAACGCGAACGCGAACGCGGACGACGTCGGTCGTCCTCTCGACTTCCTCGGTAGCGCTCACTGCCGATCGCCTCAATCGATTTCCGAATCGCCGCCATCTGCTCCGCGATCTCCTGCTGCATCGTCAGCCGCATCTGCGCCAGCCGCACCTCGAATCTCGCCTCCAGAGACGCGGGATCACTTGCGTTCTGCCCCTGAGGCGCCACGGCTCTCGTCGCTTCCGCCACTTGGAATATCGGCGCCCGGGTCGCCTCGATTATCGCGTCCGCGATGTCCGCCAATTGTTCTGGCGTGTCTCCCGTTCGCGTCACTAAATGCGGCTGAATATACGCCGGCAGCCGACTTAGCCAGATCGTTCGCAGGACCTGGTCGCCCACGACACTTCCGGCGAGGCCGCGCAGGTGCCGCAAGAACTGCGACGGCTTGCGATCCCCGATCTCTTCGTGCTCCAGGAGTCTCCGGGTTTTGTGCTCCTGCGACAAGCTGAGCCGTTTGATCAGCTCTGATTTCAATGTCTCATACGCGCGTTCCGCGGGCGGATTCATGATGACGTCGCGCACCTCGACCGTATAGCGCGGTCCGATGGCCGTCAGCGCGTACCCAAATTTCGTTGCGTCGACCGTAATTCCGGCGGCTTGGAAACTCCGGTCGACGATACTGAACCAGAGCTCAGGGTCCGACGGCGTGAACTCTGGCATTCGCATGCCCACGCGGCTCACCTCAGGGGCGGGTAAAAAATACCCTGGCGGCTGCTCAAATCTCGCCGGTTGCATCCCGGGCAGGCTTATCGGCATTCCGTGGAGTCGCGGCTGCTCCAGCACTCGTGCCTCCGGCTCCGTCAGCGGGACGCTCGTTTCCTCGTCCCGTGTCACCACCATTGCACACGCACCGCACTCAGTACTTCGTGTGGTCAGAAAAATATAAAAAATCGCGAATTCCCGCTCGTTCGCGATCACGTCGGGGTCACCACTTTGGTAATTATTACGCGCGTCGCGTGTGCTTAGGAGGAACGATGCGGGAATTAAATAAAGTTATGCAATGATTGAATTAACTGAATATATTCTTTAGTGTAAACGGTACGCGTGAATACAGTTAGAGATATATCGCTCGGATTACAAACGTGATGCGTCCGTGCGCGGCGACTATCGAAGACGGTATATCTCGTTGTCTAAAAATCTCCTATTTATACCTTGCCTCCTAAAACGCCCTTCGCTAGGCTTCGAGAGGCTTCGCGAATTTTCCATCTATTTTTATTTCTTCGTTTCTGTCCTACTCGTCTTTCGTCTCGTCTGTAATATTTTATTTATATTTACTTGTGCCTTTGTCCTTTTCGTATATGTCAGTGTTCGTATTCGTATGCGTGTTTTCCTTATTAATCTCAGGGAAGTATGTGACGATGTAATCGCCACATCGGTAAACCATCAATGTTTATGTTAAGAGGTAATACTATTTCTACATTTTGCATCAAATGTTTTTGCATATTTAAACTATTATTAATTATCCTACGTAGTCCATTCTCTATGCCAATGTGACAATAGAAACCTGGAGGAACACTTTTAAGTTCATATGGACATGAACTTGGTGTTTTTAAAAGAGTTCGCGAGTCTTTTGCTAATTGTGGAAATATCACTCGTAGAATACCCAACAATTCATTCATGGCAGATTGACTAAGCAAATGTCTGTATTTTAAAAACCATTGTTTCACAGCGTTAACTATGAAATCATTTACAATAGGGAGATTATTACATAAATTTTCAAATGATAAAGAAGTATCTGAACAGTTAATTTCTTCAATCACATCAATATATTCCAATGGTTCAATCTCAATTTTTTCTGGAATCTCGGGAATCACATTATCATGGTTTTCACATTGTTCTTGTTTTTCATTATGTTTCTTTGCAGTATCTACATTTATATTTGTAGTATTTACATTTATGACAGTATCTACATTTATAATTGTTTTTATGTTATTAGGCAAATTATTCGTCTGAATTAATTGTCGATTCAACTGCAAGATGTGTATTAATTCTTTTTTTACCATCCGTCTCATATGACGTTTTGTAACAAAACATTTTTTTATTTTAGCCATTATTGTTTTAATTTTTATGTTAGTATTGCTATTATTGACTTGATAAAAAAATCACTGAAAAAATTAAAATCATTCACATGAGATGCTCATATAGTTAATACGTAGTTTTTAAGATTTTATGGTATTTAACGTTATTAAAATAATATATATATACACAATATATACTTACATGGCAGGAATCTCGAACGTCACCAACAGGCAGATCCATTGCTTCCAGTTATAAATAAAGATGAATTTAAAATTTAATTATAAAACGACTTATAAAACCTCCAATAAAGCCCAACAAACACAATTGTCTTATTATTATATTTGGGTATTCTTATTCACATACGAAAGCTCCTGAGACGAAACGCCGCGCTCCCTAGTTACGCGTATCAACTCGTTGCTAACGAACGAGCGGTGATTATTATAGATTCCTAAAACATTCTTGGAACATGTATGAGATATTTGTGGTATAGTAAATATGTTACAATAGATTTTTTTTAAGTCACCACGAGTGAAATATTTTTTTCGACTGTCGCAAAGATAAATTGAGTACATATATGTATAAAACACGATTATTTATAAATATTTCAATTAAATATTTGTACATTTTTTAAATAAAAATATGAAACTATACTTTTGTTTACTTAACTATGTTTTGCATGAAACGTTAAACAAAAACTATTTTCAAAATATTATAAATTTATAAAATATTAAAAATTCAGTGATTTATTAATGTATACGTACTTTATTTATTAATGTATATATACGTACCTTATTTATATTAATGTATATATATACGTACCTGATATTTACTAAAAAGCTTTTGTGTTATTATTTCAAAAACGTTGATGTAACACAATTGTACAAAAACAATTGTACAAACACAAATATATAAAATCTGCAATGCAGTGTAATATTTTTGAATATGTTACAAAGTAAATGTTTCATATAAAACGTTCATAGAATATTATGAAATTAAATGTTTCAGGAATGTCACAAATGTAACATTGCTGTAATGTCTCTGAACGTTACAAACTAAACATCCCAAATGAAACGTTTATGGAATGTTTTAAAATATATGTTTTATGAACGTAGCAAATGTAACATTGCTGTCATGTCTCTAAGGTTACAAACTAAACATCCCAAATGAAACGTTTATGGAATGTTTTAAAATACATGTTTTATGAACGTCGCAAATGTAACAATGCTGTAATGTCTCTGAACGTTACAAACTGAACATCCCAAATGAAATGTTTCTAGGATGTTGCCAAACATTTCTTTCCTAACATTTCAAATTATCGATATAACAGCCAAAATGTTACATTTCTGGAACAGTGCATGAATGTTGCAATTGAAATGTTATTTTGAAACGTTTACGAAACATTTCATAAACATATTTATGTAACGTTTCAAATTTGCAATATTATTGCCGAAATGTAACATCCCCTGTATGTTTCATGTTTAGCGGGTATATATATATATAATTTTTCTTTATAAAATCAATAAAATCAATGTTTACAAGCAACTATTATAATAAATATATATATTTAAAATACATCTAATATATATAATTTTGATTTAAACACCCTTTATACTGCGCATGATGCAACACGCCTTAACCGAACAAATATTTTGGAAAATCGTTCGTTTATATACAAACAGCAAGTGAGTAATACAATATAGAATATAATATAAAAAAAATAAAATTACATAACTTAAATAATGTATAATAATAGAAGTTTTATAAAATGTCCCTTAATTTTCTTGCTTCTTCTGACATTATTTCATAATGGTGTTTTTTAGTTTTACAATTCCGCTATTTTTCTCGTTTTTCTACTATATTTATTTTTAATTTCATTATTTTTACTATGAAAACCGCTTTTGTAGAAAGAAGTTGTTGATTTATCGTTGTCTCTCTTTCATATGCAGATTCATTGTTGTTTTGTTTATTTTTGTTTCATAATTTGTTATTTTTTGAAAATAATTTTTAAAATTATTTTTATTCTTTTTATTATTTCCCTTATTTATATATATGTATATTGTCCATAATTCTTATAATTTCTTTTCTTTTAATTGCATCTTTTGCTATTTTTTATTTGTTTTCTAATCTTTTTTAACAGGTTATTAAATATCTAACATCTCTTTTCCATTACCTTCTCCATTTTTCATTATTCTTCTCTCGTAGATCTACCTACTTATTTTTCTAATTTTTTGTTTTGTCTTTATTTTCTTTTAATTTGTTTTGTTATTGTTCAAAATCATTTTATAACTCTCTCAATACTTTGTTCAAATATAATCTGTTTTAGTGCTTTAATGAAAAATTAAATAATATATTATTTAATTGCATTTAAAATTATGTTATATTCTTTATTATCATAATATAAATATAAGATATATAAATTTGTTGTGTGCCTCGGGAGAGACACTTAAGGGTCGCGCCAAATTGGGATGGGAATCCGGGGCGTCAGGACTTGTCGGGTGTTTGTAGAAAATGCACTACACTTTTTGTATTAAAATTCTTTATTCAACTTCAACCACTTGGTCTTTATTTTATTCCACTATTAATACACTGAAGCTTTATCGTGTGTGCGGCACTGACTTTCTATTACTCCGCGTATCGCGCACAACTGCGAGTCGATGCTAGGTGCGCGCGCGGTTTAGCGAGATCGTGGTTAGAGCGATTATTTGTGTCTGCGACTGAGCGAGCTGTCGCGTCTCTACTCTCTTTTTATATCGTTGTTTTTTGGAGTTTTCCCGATCGGAAGGGGTGCCTGGCAACAGGTTTCCCCGGTCGAGAATCTAGGTGCAAGCGAAGCAGATTCAAAGTCCTTCTGCTTTGCTTGCACGTTGATCAATTTCTGTTCCGCGTATATCTCGCATTGTATGCGTTTTTAACGCGGTCATTATCTGTCGTAATTCTGATTTCGCGTATACCTCGCATCGTATGCGTTTTTTAACGCGGTCATTATCTGTCGTAATTCTGATTCCGCGTATACCTCGCATCGTATGCGTTTTTTAACGCGGTCAGTGTCTGTCGTAATTGCGGATGCAATACGAGTACCCATTTCTTAATATTAGTTAACTTTTAATAGTTATATCTATTGTATATCTTTGGGGGATATAACAAATTTATAAAGAAAAATGCAATTTTATATTTTGTTTCTTAGTATTTATTAAAATGTTTTATAACATAAATATTACACAAACAATTTTCACGTATTTGTAATGTTTTTCTACATATTTTAAATTTTTTGTGAATTTAGCCAATTACATCGCCCAAGTTTTATTAATTTTATGAGGGAAATTGCAGAATCACAAACAGATGATGATCTACGTTACTTGCATAATTGGGATTTGGAAAAGCATTGTCCTCTCATAAAAATAATACGAGATTATAGTCATCCGGTGTACGAAACATTTTTCCGATGGTCTATAAAAAATATTAATGAATTAGAGATTGATTGCTTACCTATTACTTATATTACAGAAACATATCCCGATTTTTACGATTTTTTTATATTCCATGGTATGCGCAAATTCAAGCAGAAAATCAAAACTATTATTTTTTCAAGAGGATAGTTGGATGATATTCAATATGCAACAAATTGATAAATATCGATCATTGACTCATTATGACTTATTACTCGTCTTCATTTTACACACACATACACACAATTGATATTATTTTATATTTTTGTATATTTTATTCATTATCGTATAAAAATCTGAAATATTCATTATATATAATTATAATAGTTTTAAAATGTTTTGTGTAATGTTCTGCATTATTTAATATATAATTAAGGTATACATCAGTGTTTTTTATATTATATCAATCAATATTAAAATTATATATTTATAAATATGTATTTTATGCTAATAATAATAAAAATTATAAAAAAGTTAATTATATTTATAAAATTAATATAATAATAAGTGCAAAGTAACATACAATTTTCGTAACATTACATGTTACAGAAATTACACTGATTAATAAAAATAATTGTGAAGAAGTTAATCGGAATACAATTAGAAAATATGGTTGCAAAGTCAATGTAATAGCTATCAGATGTTTTAGTGTAATCAGCAGTGCGCTGTCGAAGGAGATCATAAAATAAATAAGATTATTTTTGCCAAGTTATAGATTTTCTGCCTTAATACTAAATATCATATTTTAAATTATTACTGTGATGAAACCTAGACTAGTGATACCAAAAATTATTGTTACAATTAATTATGTTTAAAAATATTGGAAATTATGTATGAAAAATGTGTCATATTTCATGGTTTTTGAGAGAATGTGGATCATGTGCTGATTTTTTATTCTGAGCATTATAAAGAAGAATGTATACGTGCGTGCGTGCGTGCGTGCGTGCGTGCGCGTGCGCGCGTGTGTGTGTGTGTGTGTGTGGTAATACACTTTCTTTTGGATAGCTAGATAGCGTTTATGTGTTCAAACATGTAACTATTTCACAATCTTTTTATACATTACATTCAAATAACGTTTATTTATTATAAATAAATCACATCCGTGTCTCACCTCATGTAATATATGTATATATATGTATGTTATATAATATATGTATGTTAAGTTTTTAAATTAATTTTTTTTGTCGCAAGTCTTTAATGTTTATATTTTTGTTATTGCAAGTTTTTAATGTCATTATATATTTTAAATACATTATTTTTCAGATATGTTTTAAGATTCTGTAAGATTTTGGAGATATAGTTTTTGACGCGGACTTAACAACTTTTTTTACCTTTTTTAAAATGAAATTTTTTATACATATACAAAACATTTATGAGTTCATTATAAAAAATTCCGAAAAAAACCAAAAAAAGCTTGTTACATAAGATTCACTCTAAAACGATTTTTAATAATTATAAAGTGATAAAGTCAAATTGTATTTGCATTATGATAAGTAATGAACAAACTATCAATACGTTACCTTAAAGAATTGATAATCCTAACTCTTTGATTACTGTGGAATGTGAATGTCCAAAGCTCTTAGGTTAGGTTATATTTCAGTCAATTAACAATCAAAGAGCTTTATCACAATAAGCGTAGACCTATAATATTTAATTACACGCTATGGTTAATAAGTCCAATATCAGAACACGATAAAGTGTTTTATTTCCTTTATTAAATTTAATTAATTTATTATTAAGAAATAGAATTGTAATATTTTCAAGTATTCTACAAAGTCAATGATATTTTACAAAAATAATAAAATTTTAATAACTTAAATTGTATATATTTGTTGCACGTAACGTTTTCACCAACAGATTTAGAATATAATCATGTTAAATCATTATATTCCTTATTAATTTGATTGCATAGAAAATATTTAATTATCACGCACATGATTTTATATAATAAACAATTATCTCATCAATATGAATATGTGCAGATATAATATAATAAATATAAATATGTGAATATATTATTCTGTTTGCAATTTTTAATTATTAAATTATATTATTTCCAAATTATATGCATAATAGATATGATATGCAACAAAACTATTATTATTAACAATATATATTTGCAATCCAGATATTATATGAAACTATTCACACACAAGAAAAATAATATTTTGAAAAGTAATTGCTGGTGTACGATTACATTTTTGTTTAATTGGCAAACAAATATTTAATAAAATTTATTAATTTAAAAAAAGGAAAAAGAAAAATGAATCTTTTCAATATAAAAAAAATATAAATATATAAATAAATATATAATAACAAAATATATACATTCTAAGCATTTAAATAATAATACAATTTTAAAACAAGACCATTTATATAAATATTTATATACAACGTATTCTAATTATGTTATTCAATATTTTTCAATATTTCTCTCTAATAATTTATTTATAATAAATAAACACAATTTGAATGTAATACGTGATTGCCATTTTCCAAATTATGTAAGCGATTATCTAATCGTGTACATAAATATTTATTTTACTATTATTTTGTAAATATACCTAAAACGAACGATAACTTTGGAATGTTTTAAATATATATCAATTGAGATATTTCATTTGAAATATTTTTAATATATACTATGATGAAATTTTTCAATTGTAACATTTAATGAATTATAATCAAAAACAAATACGTAAAATGTTCATTTGAATCTAAATGAAACAATTTGAAAGCATTTTTAGAGAAATTTTTTAAGAAAAAATTTTTTGTGTAGTTTCGAATACATCCTATCAAAATTTTACGTTTTTTAAAATAATCAATAAATGATAATAATGAGAAGGGAGAGAGAGCGAGAAAGAGCAGCTGTGAGTGAGTGCGTGAGAACGTATCATTTATGATAATAACGTTCCTCACTCTCTCTCTCTTTCTCTCTCTCTCGTTATTATCATTTATTGATTATTTTAAAAACGTAAATTTTGATAAAACGTATCCGAATACTACACATAAAAAATTTTCTCTTAAAATTTACCCTGAAAATCATGGTAATCGTGGGACAGTAAGGTACTGGAAGAATTTTATAAGAATTTTTCTGATTAATATTTACCACAATAAAAATATTAATATCTACCACAATAAATAAAAAATGTACTCGATTAATTTTACTATGTTCATATTAATAATTTTTAATGTAGTAAATATTAATCAGAGAAACTCTTATAAAATTTTTCCTACACCATATTATCCCACGATTACCATGATTTTCAGGATAAATTCTAATAAGAGAAAATTCTCTCCGTGTATGGTGTGATTTGCATCAGACTCTTATTTTGCTTTGTATGCATGTTAAATTTTAATGAGATACATCGTCGAAAATGATGTCAATGCGATTATTAATTTTTCAAAACTGTACTTTACAATAATTAATCAAGATGCCATTTTGAAAATAAAAAGATTCGTTTTTAGTAAAGAAAGTAAGATGAAAAGGGAAAGAGAGAAAATAGTTGTCGCGGAGCTTTAGCGTTACGCGGCCGTTCGTAGCCATCGCGTTCGCTCCTCCCTCCGCTTTGCCGCGCGCCGTGTATCGTGTGACAGGGAGCCGTCTCATCTCGTCGCGCGCTTAGATTGGCCGATCTTTTTTATTTAATAACACAATAATTATTGCGAAAATCGCAAAACGGTAGAGGACTTTCTATTCGGTTTAACTTACTCTACCTGCACACGACGGTTGAGGCGACCATTACCGGACACCCTGTATATCATATATAAATAATAATCTTATAATCACTTTTAAAGCTTCAAAACAATATAAAAAATTAAGTTTAATATATGTATTAATGCATTAAATTTAATAAAAATTAATTAAATGATATTTTTAATCTTTTATTAATACATAATCTTTTATAATATTATTTTCAAAGCTTGAAAAGTGATTATGAGGAAAGATTGTTATAAAGATTATTTTACACACACACACACACGCACGCACGCACGCGCACACACAGCACGCATCTCTCAAAAAGAAAAATTGTAGTTGCTCAACAATTTAATAAATTTTTTTGTTGTATAATATATTGTAATATAAACATATGTATATAGTGCACGATGTCAATATATTAGCTTTTCTGAAAAATTTGCATGTTTTAAAAAAATATAAATTTATAAGTTTTATGTTGACATCGTGTCATTATGATTATATTCATATTATTCAACAAAAAAATTTATACAAAATTATTGAGTTACTACGATTTTTTGTTGAGAGATGTGTGTTGTGTGTGTATGTGTATATAAATTTAATTGTAACAATTATATAAATTAATACATTAAGAACACATAACATACATTAAGTTGTTATATAAATATTACATATATTCAAAAACATTTGAAAATTAGATGTAACATTCATATAACAATTATATAAATATTGAACCAGTAATCTTAATATGTTATATCTTAATTATAAATATTATAGTTATGTTCTTAATGTAACACAATAATATTACATTATATAATTGTTACAATTAAATGTATAACTATTATATAACATTGTTGCTTCCATGAGTGGGAAATTACAAGGAATGAGAGTATTACATGTTGCAATCCTGTAATATTACTTGTTATATTTTGTTACACTGAGTTATGTAACCGTTATAATATAGTTATAAAATGTGTTTGCTGGGTTGTTACATAAGATTCACTCTAAAACGATTTTTAATAATTATAAAGTGATAAAGTCAAATTGTATTTGCATTATGACAAGTAATGAACAAACTATCAATACGTTACCTTCAAGAAAATTGATAATCCTAACTCTTTGATTACTGTGGAATGTGAATGTCCAAAGCTCTTAGGTTATATTTCAGTCAATTAACAATCAAAGAGCTTTATCACAATAAGCGTAGACCTATAATATTTAATTACACGCTATGGTTAATAAGTCCAATATCAGAACACGATAAAATGTTTTATTTCCTTTATTAAATTTAATTAATTTATTATTAAGAAATAGAATTGTAATATTTTCAAGTATTCTACAAAGTAAATGATATTTTACAAAAATAAAATTTTAATAACTTAAATTGTATATATTTGTTACACGTAACGTTTTCACCAACAGATTTAGAATATAATCATGTTAAATCACTATATTCCTTATTAATTTGATTGCATAGAAAATATTTAATTATCACGCACATGATTTTATATAATAAACAATTATCTCATCAATATGAATATGTGCAGATATAATATAATAAATATAAATATGTGAATATATTATTCTGTTTGCAATCTTTAATTATTAAATTATATTATTTCCAAATTATATGCATAATAGATATGCAACAAAACAATTATTATTAACAATATATATTTGCAATCCAGATATTATATAAAACTATTCACACACAAGAAAAATAATATTTTGAAAAGTAATTGCTGGTGTACGATTACATTTTTGTTTAATTGGCAAACAAATATTTAATAAAATTTATTAATTTAAAAAAAGGAAAAAGAAAAATGAATCTTTTCAATATAAAAAAAATATAAATATATAAATAAATATATAATAACAAAATATATACATTCTAAGCATTTAAATAATAATACAATTTTAAAACAAGACCATTTATATAAATATTTATATACAACGTATTCTAATTATGTTATTCAATATTTTCCAATATTTCTCTCTAATAATTTATTTATAATAATTAAACACAATTTGAATGTAATACGTGATTGCCATTTTCCAAATTATGTAAGCGATTATCTAATCGTGTACATAAAATTTTTCAAATATTTCAAATATATATCAATTGAGATATTTAATTTGAAATATTTATTTTATTATTATTTTGTACATATGCACAAAACATAACTTCGGAATATTTCAAATACATATTAATTGAAATATTTAATTTCAAATATTTATTTTACTATTATTTTGTAAATATACTTAAAACGTTACTTTCGGAATATTGCATATACACACCAATTGAGATATTTCATTTGAAATATTTATTTTCATATTATTTTGTAAATATACCTAAAACGATAACTTTGGAATGTTTTAAATATATATCAATTGAGATATTTCATTTGAAATATTTTTAATATATACTATGATGAAATATTTCAATTGTAACATTTATGATTTATATCAAAAACAAATACGTAAAATGTATCATTTGAAATCTAAATGAAACAATTTGAAACATTGCATGTATATTTCATGTTTAGTGGGTTAACGTTAACAGGAATTTTCAAGATCTCTGCAAGGTCGAATGAATATCAGCATCATCTGCCTTTCTTCACATCCTATGGTGTTTGTTTAAAACATTTTTTCGTCTTGCATATTTAACAAGTTTATTTAAATGTCGTAAGAAGTTTTATTATCAATAAATCATCAATGCCTCTTAAAAATTCTTGTTTAATCTGTAAGTAAATCCTGTATTTATAAATCTTGTTTGTACAGAAATACCTATTTCATAAGTATATTTTGTACTTATTAAATATCTCGAAAGTATATAGAAAAATTTCAGACAAAAGTTGTTTAGTTTAAAGGGAAAACAAAGATAGGCATTTAACTTCGATTGATATTCATCATTTTGTGCATAAAAATCTTGAGGTAAGATTATTGAATCAAATATTGTGAAGAATCGATATATTAAAAAAAAATAAAATGTTTCTATTTATAAAAAAAATTAGATTTACTTCAAATTTTCGATTATGATTTTTAATTTTAAGAAATTTTAGGTCTACTGCATTGATGATTTATTTACAATAATAATAAATAAATACTATTTTGACGTGTCAATGTGATTACGTGAATTACAAGTACTATACAAAAGAAAAATGGACAGATGTAATTTCATTTCTTTTTAACTGCAGTTTCTGAAGTATTGTTTAATTAGTGTAATAATTTTGAATCTTTGCATATGTTTATTAAAATAATTTATAATGTATTTATATAACTTTTTTATTTTACAGATCCGGAAAAATAAAAAAAATTAATCGGCTGCTCTGTATAAAATAGGCGCTGTATAAATCCCTCAGGGGCACTACAGACTCATCCCTGTAGTGTACGGGTGTCGCAATCCCGAGGTACCCGAGCTGGAGTGTGTGGTGACGGATGAACGAGGTGCGATGGGCGTGCAGGCCCTAAAAAGGACTTGTCCACTGCACTAGGTGAAGGAAAACACCGAAGATAACACCCGGGGGGGAGGCCCCGTTAGCTGAGTAAGGCAACCTCCTAAGGGGAAGGAAAACCCCTGACAGAAAAAAACCAATTTCTTTTTTCAGAAAACCATGGAAGGCAGGAAAAAAGAAGAGAACGTCCCGGGTTCGGGTACCGGGAACCGGCGTGGGGGGGGGTGCAGGCCTGGCTCCCTCCATGTCGTCAACAGACGACAGGTCGTCCGCAGTTTTGCCGGCTGGGGCTGCGGACTGGACAGCGACAGTGCCGAGGAGTGTGCGGGAGAACGAGGTGGAGAACCGGCTCATCAAGCTGGCCATTTCATGGGAGGACCGCGATAGGACGGTCGATCCGAGGGATCTGGCGCTTAAGATTCGTCGGGTTCTTCGGAACAAGAAGGTGAGTGAGTTCCGGTATCTCGGGATATACCATAGGTTGTCCCGATATGCCGAAGGATTCTCTCATAGGTGCGCGAGGGGTGCGACTGATTTTTGCGGGGCACACGAGTGTGTCCCTGGTGAGTCGCGTAAGGACTGTTCTCGGTCCCCTTCTCCGGAGAGGCTGCGTGGTGACAGCGGGGAGGGGGCCCTTGAGGTTACGATGGGTGAAGATGCGTTGGGCGCTGCCTCTGCCTCCCCTGGGAGGTTGGATGGCGCGCTCGACGTGTCGGAGCCCGGTATTTGTGTAAGTCCGGTGGAGGTTCTCGACCGGGAACAGGTTTTAGCGGACAGTTGCCGGGTTTATGCGGAGGAGAACCGCAAGCTTGAGGAACGCGTTTGCGCATTAGAGGCGTCAAATAAAGAGCTCCGAGAGGAATTGGAGTTGATGAGGCGTGCGGTGGCTCCCCCTCCTCCCTCTTCTGGGGAAAAAGAGGCGCCCTCTAGGAAGAAGAGGTCGCGACAAAAGCGCGATAGGGAGGCGGTCTCTGAGCCGGAATTCTCCGGCAAAGAGGCTGCTTCTGTTGTACGGAGGACTCTGTCTGAGTCCCCCTTTGACGCGGTTTCGGGAGAGGATCCACACCAGCAGCTGTTAGCGCGGGTGGATCTCCTCGTTGAGAGGCGTATTGCCGGGGTGGTTGAGGACTTGAGGAGGGCTGTGGAGTCCCTCAGGTCCTCCTTGGTTTCCTGGGGAAAGGAGGCGGGATCGTCTGCCTCTGCTCCCCCGGTCAAGGGTGTTTCCCCCGTACTCTCGACGCATGTTCGTGGGAGACAAGGTCGTGGAGCGGGGAGGGTGGTCTCCTTCTCGGGGCTTGGGTCGCCCTCCCCACCGGTGGCTGATTCGGTTGCCGGTGGGGTGGGGGGCCTGGGGTCCCGGAGGGATCTTGACGAGGATTCGCGTCGAAAACCGGTCGCGCGGAGGAGAAGGGTCGGTCGACTTCCTCGGCAGCCTGGCTCGGCGGCGGTGCATGTGACCTCGGTCGGAGATAGGAGGTCATATGCCGAGATTCTGCGGGAGGCTGAGAAGGAAATTAGCTTGGAGGAGCTCGGCATTCCTCCTCTTGAGATGAGGTGTACTGCTGCTGGGGGTTTGCTTTTGCAGATCCCTGGTGGAGACACTGGCAGGAAGGCGGACCTCTTAGCGGACCGCATCCGTGGGGTTTTCGTTGGCTGTGAGGACGTGGTGGTTTCCCGCCCCCAGAAAACCATTGATCTACGGATTCGTGGGACTATGGGGGAGGGAATCGCCACTCGGGAAGACATCCGTGGTGCCCTGGTGTCTCTGGGGGGATGCTTGTCCGGGGATGTTCGGGTCGGAGAGATTCGGACTCCCCGGGGCTCCCCCTGGAGCACAGTGTGGGTGCGTTGCCCTGTGGCAACGGCACGCAGGGCTTTATCCGCAGAAAAGATAAAGGTGGGTTGGGGTGCGTTGGGGGTGGAGCTGCTTGGCGCCCGCCCCCTTCGCTGTTATCGTTGTCTCGAGGTGGGACACGTACGCCATCGTTGCCCGGGGAAAATTGATCGTTCCGACCGCTGCTATCGTTGTGGCGTGTCGGGACATCGCGCGGCGACTTGTGGCGCCACACCCCGCTGTCCGATATGCTCGGACGGAGGGTTGTCGGCAGCCCATTCTCTGGGGGCTCGTGGGTGTCGCCACTCGGGGCTCCCAATTACGGAGGTGGACAGAAGGCGCCAGGCTCCGGGCCGTCCTTGTGGGGGACGACCAGTGGATGTCGCGGCTGCCTCAAGGCGTGTTCCTGTTGTGTGTGTGCAGACTCCGGGACCCCCTGTTGGGGAGGCTCCCGATAGTCCCGAGTGGGTGGGAATGGACTGCAGTCGGGGGCGGGGGAGGTCACGGAGAAGTGGCTCCCCTGTGCCGAGCTGCAGTTCTGCTCCCAATGTTTAGTGTGGTTTTTTGTTTTTGTCGTAGTGTGTAGCGGTGGATGCGGGGGGTTCCGGGGAGGTTGCCGTAAGGTGACTCCGTGGTCTCCCTGCTCCGCCAAGTTTATGTTTAGTAGGTAGCGGTGATGGGTGTTGAGTGTCGGGGAGGTTGCCGAAAGGTAGCTCCGCGGCCTCTTCACCTACGCCAAGTTTATGTTGTGGTTTAGTGTCGTCTTTCGTTCATAGGTGGGAGTTACAACCCTCCCACCTTTATTGTGGTCGGCCTCTGTGCCTCATCGTTGGCCCCTAGAGGGCTGGGTCTGTGGCCCTTATTTGGTTTTTGTTGTGGACGTGTATATGTTTGTCCACTTAGTTGGTGACGTCCCGTAACGTCTAAGTATGGGGTGGGCGGCTGCGGCCGTCTTACTTACCGGGTTCGGCAGGGAGAGGGGTGGGGGCCCCGATCCCATGGCACGTCGACCCAGGGAAGTCCGGGGGGAGCTAGTAGCCCGGCTCCCTCCGATGGCCTTTCGGGGCAAGGGAATGTCCTCTCCGGGGGGATACCTGTAGTATCCTTCCGGGGGATGTGTCCTACCTTAGGACGCCGGTCGGGTGTCCACCGTGAAGTAATGCAAACGCGGTTCCGCGGTGGACAATACCCATACGACCAGGGGCTTCAGTCAGGTTTTAGGTCGGTCCCCCGCCCGATAGTCCCTCGGGATACTACGGGCGGGAATCCACCACAAAGCCTCCTGACCCTCCCTCAGGGGTCAGGACGGCGAAGTTTGGTTTAGGCAAATTTCCTGACTATAAAAAAAAAAAAAAAAAAGGCGCTGTATAAAAGCTGCCATAAGCGCTGAATTAGAACATCGGCTGCTAATAGCGCTGAATTTTGGCTTGCCCTAGACGCCTGCATCTAATTACAAAAATTAATTTTGTTCGGCCTATTACGTATCCAAACTAAAATTATTCGCTATTATAGCGTTTTCGTCTGTAATAGCGCAGATTTTTGGCTTGCCCGTGGCGCCTATACAATTAGAAAAAGTATTTTTGTTTTGGGTCTATTACACATCCAAATTAACAGTATTCGCTTTTGTAGCATTTTAGTCTGCAATATCTCAGACCTTTCGCCTGCCCTAGGCGTCTAATTAGAAAAATCTTATTTGATACTTGCATCACTAGAAGGCTGCCCCAAACGCCGTATATCTATAACTAAAACTGTCCCAAACAACTGAAAATGGATCATCAGTGTCACAAGTTCCATTATGGCAATAAGGAAAAGAATATTTTGGCTTCCAAAGAATGGTTGACGGAAACGATGATAGACAGTTTCCATGCGCTACTCGAAAGCAATTCTGATTATGCACCTCGACCTGTATGGTTGACAATATTTCCCGATCAGATTGTTCCACTGAATAATTCAAAGAAGAAGCATTTGCAAATACTGCACAGTGATTTTGGTGGTGGACATTGGGTTGCTTGCCATTACGATGCAAAATCTATTATTATATATGATTCTCATGAAGGTAGTCGTAATGCAAATATACAAAATTTGAATGGAGAAATTCGAATTTTTGTGGACAGATTATTTCCCTTTCATGATTGTCAAAACAATCCAATAGTTTTTCCTAAAGTTCAGTCGCAAGGTGACGGTTATAATTGTGGTCCTATGGCAATTGCGATTGTTACATCTATTCTGTTTGGCGTAAATCCTTGCATCGTGACGTATAATCAATCGTTGCTAAGACCTCATTTGTCCGCAATGTTTGAAAAACAAACAATAACTCATTTTCCGTACCTCTATGATTCAATTGCTCCATTAACGCTACTGCCGTTGGAGACATTGAAAAGACGAGAGAAGGATGCACTGAGAAAAAGACTTGCACGTAGTAAGGAAACTGAGGAACAACGTTCGAAACGAATCGAAAAAGATGCTTTTTCTCACAAAGAAAAATATTTTATAAATCCTGCAACAAAACGTCAGATAATGCGTGATCAGTACCATAAGGATCCTGAAACAAAACGTCAGATGGTGCGTGATCAGTACCATAAGGATCCTGAAACAAAACGTCAGATGGTGCGTGATCAGTACCATAAGGATCCTGAAACAAAACGTCAGATGGTGCGTGATCAGTACCATAAGGATCCTGAAACAAAACGTCAGATGGTGCGTGATCAGTACCATAAGGATCCTGAAACAAAACGTCAGATGGTGCGTGATCAGTACCATAAGGATCCTGAAACAAAACGTCAGGTGGTGCGTGATCAGTACCATAATGATCCTGAAACAAAACGTCAGATGGTGCGTGATCAGTACCATAAGGATCCTGAAACAAAACGTCAGATGGTGCGTGATCAGTACCATAAGGATCCTGAAACAAAACTTTAGATGGTGCGTGATCAGTACCATAAGGATCCTGAAACAAAACGTCAGATGGTGCGTGATCAGTACCATAAGGATCCTGAAACAAAACTTTAGATGGTGCGTGATCAGTACCATAAGGATCCTGAAACAAAACGTTAAAAAATGCGTGATACATATAAAAAAGATCTTGAGGGATTACGTAAAAGAAATCGGGGCGAATACCAAAAAGATGTAGAAAATAAACGGTACGTCAAAAGAAAAAATTATTTAAAAAATGCTGCCCGTGAAAGAGACCGCCAACGAAAATTCAGACAAAAATATCCCGACTCAAAAAAATTGTACAACAAAAAGTATTACGCAAAATGTGCCGAGAAGTCTATCGTACAAAGATGGAAAATGTTCAAGAGAATGAAGGAAAAATTTTATACCGTTCGATCTTGGCAAAAGTGTTTTAAGTTTCCAAAATATTCAGAGTTTTATATTCAACAGATGTCGAGAAAAATTAATAAATCAACAGTATGTGCTCGATTGGAAGCCGAACAGATATTTAAGTGGTGTGTAATAGCAAAAAAATCGTACCTCAATGCAGCAAGAAAAGTGTTTTCATATTTGAAAAACGTTGCTGAAGCTGCGTTATTGCGATTCAATGAATGTAAGACTTTGAAATATCCAAAAAGCGATCAACTTAGAGCTCTTTGTGGCTTATCCAAACATACTTCACCTTCCGAAGCGTACTTTTATGAAACTGCTTACGAGCAAAGGAAAAAGTTTGAGCAACCACTTATAATGAGACAATCCTCTCCTCACGGAGTAATAAATGTTTTGCCGTTAATAGATAACAATGGTAAAAAGTTAAAAATGTGGCATTGTGATGAGAACAAATGCCACATAAATGATACTTCCATGGAAAAGTTTGTAAAATTTTTGGAACTGTTTGAAGAAGGTACTTTGAAAAAGATAATGAATGTTAAATTCATGGCGCAGCTAAAAAATTGTTCCGTTTCACGTACGAGTAGCAGATTAGGACATCCTCCGGAATGCTATACAAATCCGAATCTTTGCAAGTCATACATTGCAATGATAAACACTTTATCACCTCATTTTCCTTTCGTGAGGAATATTCGAAGAAATGTTTACAAATTGATCGACAATTATAATAAGTTTTGTCAACTGTTTTCATCTTTGAGATTCCTCAATATGGATAAATTAGTTGAAATTTCCAATGATTTTAAGAATAAAGCAAGATTTTATCCAAAAAATGTAACTGATGTTTGTTTGGACGAGGAAAAGATTTTCTCGCAAAATTACGAAGCATTTAAAGTCATGAAAAAGCGATTGTTGGATTTACCACGTATCCCTTGCATCTCTTGCGAAAAATTATGCTTGAGAAGAGACGTTTCTAAGCTCGAGAAGCTGAGGAAAACAATAGACGGACCTTTTTGGAAAGATCTGATAGCAAACGTAACAGAACACAGTAATAATACTGAATTCGTTTGTAAGCTTTGTTTGGGTAAATTTCAAAAAGGCGTGTTGCCTTCTACTTGCATTTTGAATAATCTTGCGATAAAACCATTACCAGATGTTTTGTCAGATTTCAATGATTACGAAAAAATGTTAATCAAGAGAATGAGCAGCTTTCAAGTAGTGCAATTGATGGGCAAAGTTTCGAACAAACATATACCGCATAAACAAATGATCCGCAAAGTAAAAGGTAGAACATTTCATTTGCCTCTACCTTTACAAGAAACATTGGATAAGGTATGTCCTCCGGAAGATCCTATAAATTTGAATCACGAGTTGCACATTCTCGTTCGAGGTATACCCAAGAAATCTAAAGTGGTTTGGGAAAATTTGGTAGATATTAATAAAGTGTATAAGGCTTTACAATGGTTGAACGAAAATAATCCTCATTACTCGAAAATTCGTCTTCCGGCGTCATCTGATGATCTATTAAATGATAAGTTGCAGGAAACAGAATATCGGATTGTCGATGACGAAAGCGACAATGACGAAATAAATGAGGTGGTTGAGAAATTACCAGCATTGAATTTGTACAATGTACAGGAAAACAAAAATAATAATGATCAAATCGTTTTAAAACGTAGGGCTTTCCTCACACAAATCACTGAAGATTCGGATATTAACGATCAGTATACAATATACCCAATACACGCAAAAAGAATCGATAACGAATCTGCATTGAAGCTTTATCAAATGATGAAAATTGAAGATTTTCCAATGGATAATCGTTATAAATATCTGGATGTCATGTGTTTCTCTGATTTATATCCTGATGGTGTCAATGGACAACGAGAAGATAGAAACTTTGCATTGCCGGAATATTTATTTATTAGAACACGATTGATGTCGAAACATAGTAGATTCAGGTTGAATCTGCAGTATCTGTTCTTCCTTCTCAATGATGCTAACTACCGACAGTTGAAAAGTGGTATCTATTATACGATGATGGTTACTAACCCACGAGAGAGATACACTGCTGGTAAATACTTGAACGAATAAGGTTACGAATTAGAATCGAATTTAATGAGTATTTTCTCAAAATTGAGAAATACGGATCAATTTTGGCGACAACCGTCCAATAATGTAAAATGCATGACTTTGCATTACGGTCCAGCGACGTGGTTTTTGACTTTGAGTCCTAGTGAATGGAAATGGTCCGATTTGGGTGAATATTTACGAGATATGAATCCCGATAAAGAGAAGTTAGGCATCAGCGAACTAGTCGCATACGATCCTGTAAGTACTTCTAGATTCATGTGCATAAAATTCAAAGCCATGATTGATTTTATTTGTTCGTCCGATAATCCAATAGGAAAGGTTATTCATTACTTCTGGCGACTGGAATATCAAAGTAGAGGTATTCAGCACATGCATTGTATGATTTGGATAAAAGATGCTCCAGTAATAGGAAAATCGCTGGATGAAGAAGTTGCTACGTTTATTCGAAAATACGTAACGTGTGAAATTCCAGATGAAAATGTTTCGCCAACGTTGTACGATACGGTAATAAGTGATCAGAATCATAAACATAACTCGTATTGCATGCGTACGAAAAAAACGGAAACTAATATATACAGAAAGTGTCGGTTCGGTTTTCCTCGTCCAGTTACTGAGAATTTCGTTTTAAGAGACGTTATCACTTCGATAGTCGGTAGAAAAAATTTACGCAGTAAGAGCAGATTGTACGATCTTCCTCGCAAGGAGTCGGAAAGGTTTATAAACAATTATAATCCGGCTATCAAATTAGCCTGGGAGGGAAATATGGACATACAATTTATTGGAGAAAAATCAGAGTTTTTAAACTCATATTTAACAAAATACACGACAAAGTCGGAAAAATGCAATACAGACTTTGAAGTGATAGATTCGAATAAGTCCTTGGCATCGAAACTGTGGAATTTTGCAATGCGTTCATTAAATAACAGAGAATGTGGTGCTTTAGAAGCTGCGGATACACTATTAGGGAATCCCTTGTACGGTATAGATAATGATACCGTGGTCAAATGGATCGATGTTAATGAGGTGAGAAATAGAAAAGTTAAAACATTTAATGAAATTAAAGCTCTTGATGAAAATTCTACGAATATTTACTGTTCGTCACTCATCGATGATTACTATCCAAATAGACCTCAGGAATTAGAATCATTAAATTTGTACGATTTTGCCAAATTCTGGGAAATTACGAAACAGATGTCAAATAATGACGAAGTCAAGTGTTACAAACTGGCATCGGGTTTATTTTTAAAAAAACGAAAAAAGGGTTATTTAATTAACCATTATCGATTTAATATAAAAACTGAGCCCGAAAAATACTTTTACTCGCTGCTTCTTCTGTTCAAACCATGGAGAGATTTGAGTGAACTCAAAGGTACATTCGAGACTTACACGGATGCCTTTAAGAATTCAGAGTCTGTTTTAACGAAGGCAATGAAATATCACGAAAGGCTCGAAGAAATACAGAAAGCTTTTGAGAACGTTGCTGAATTAATCGAGAAGCGCGAAAATGATCTGAAAACAGCAGACAGAGACAAATCCGATGACGATGAACTGGATTGTAATCCGATAGAAGCTGACGACGCGATGAAAGATCTGGAAGATTTTGGTAAGATTGACGACCCGATTGATTTATCGCAAATGATGTCGCAATTGAACAAAGACCAGAAAAGAGTCTTTGATGGAGTATGCCAAGTTTTACAAGATAAGAATCAGATTCTGCGACTGTACGTAAGTGGCGAGGGTGGTACAGGGAAAAGTTTTCTAATTGAAACGATTAAACATTGGATCAGAATAAATTTGGAAAAAACGACTGCCATATCTGCTCCCACGGATATCGCAGCATTCAATATCGATGGCTTGACAATCCATAGAATGTTTCAACTACCCGTTAGTCATGAATCTACACCAAAATATACGCAATTGTCAGACATGGTCTTGAAAACTTTGAGAGACAAGTTAAAGAATGTCGAATTATTTATAATCGATGAAGTATCCATGATTTCAAATGTGACATTTATGTTTATCAATCTACGATTATGTGAAATCTTTGATACGACAGATACAGATGATGGTTTCTTTGGCAGAAAACACATTCTCCTGTTTGGGGACTTGTTGCAGCTTCCTCCTGTAAAAGGACAATTTTCGTTTGTTAAAATGTCTCGATCAGAGATTCAGAAGTATTTAGGTACCATGGGTGGATGTGATTTGTGGAGATTGTTCGAGTACGACGAACTTTTGATTAATATGCGACAAAGATGCGATAATACATATCGTGATATACTTTCTAGAATACGAATAGGTTTAGTAACGGATTCTGACATCAATGTTCTTCAGTCTAGAAGAATCAATTTTAAAGAAAGTAGTTGCGACGAAAGATTGAATGAACTTTGCACTTATATGAATCAATTACCGATTGATACAATTTGTTTATTGCCCACGTGTTATTTGTGCAAGGTTTTGAACACAGCAATGCTCGATAAAATCGACAGCGATGAAATTCTACTGATAGCAGAAGATGATGTCGACTGTGCTCCAGCAATGAAAAAAAAGGTGCATAAAATTTTAGAAGACAAAGATGATAAAGTGTCTGAAACAGCTGGCATTGAAAGAGTAATAGCGATTAAAATTGGCGCTAAAGTGATGATTCGACGAAACATTGACGTAACTTTGGGACTTGTCAATGGAACGATAGGCAATGTAGTTGCAGTTAATCGCTCTGCTGACGGCAATCGTATTGATTCCATCAAAATAGTTATTTCGGGTAACAAAGAAATCGCAATAACGAAAGTAGATATTAAATTTGAAGTATTCCACAAATTAGTGGTACATCGGAAACAATTTCCATTGTCTCTCAGTTATGGAATAACTATACACAAAAGTCAAGGAATTACATGTAACAATGCAATGATGGATTTAGGAACGACTGTATTCAGTGATGGTCAAGCCTATGTAGGTTTGTCACGAGTAAGTAAATTGGAAGGCCTACATTTGATAAATTTCAATCCAGCATCAGTTAAAGCAAACTCGAGAGCCATTGTGGAATATAATCGACTGAGATCTATATTCAAATCTGAACTGCCACAAATCAATCGGTCCGAGAAAAAGGTTGTGAAAATGTACGATCGTCGATGGGCTATCCCTAATATTATTGATGATGTGCAGAATTATGATTGTGAGGAACCAGAAAGTATAGTTACGTGGAAAATATATGGCCTTTGCAATAACGATGCTGTTTCGTGTTACGCTAATGTAATATTACAATGTGCGTTTTATTGCGTACGTATTAGGCAACAAATACTGAAAAATAAAGCATCGAATGCATTGACTGATGCTATCTGTGCGTATGGTGAACGTAAATATTGCAACATTCAAGCGGTTAGAAGATCTGTCGGAAAACGCTTCGAAGAACGAACACAACAAGATGTTTCGGAATTTTTTACGGCTCTAATGTCGACGTATTCCGACATCAATGATGTATTAGAACTCGAATTAAAGCACGTAACATGTTGCTCGAAGGTCAAATGTAATTACAATGTAACTAAGGTGGAAAGCAGTAGTTTGCTAATATTACCTATACATTCGACATTAAAAAGGAAAAAAGGTGTCACTCTACAAAGTTTGATTAATGTAGAATTTTCTAAATGGGAAACGATAAACGGCAATTGTAACGAATGTAAGGGTACCGTGTTGAAAAGGAAAACCGTAATCGAATCAACTTTATCCGTCGTAGTAATACAGCTCAATTTATATACTTTTGTAAACGGTGCTTCTAAAAAAATTATCAACAATTGGATTAAGGCCGTGCCGACGAGTAATATCACGATTAATGAAAAAAAGTACAAGGTAATAAGCGCTATATTTCACGAAGGTGAAGAAATGAATCGTGGTCACTACACGTGTATGTTGAGAGCTGACACAAAATCGGAATGGTATTATTCTAATGATATGGAAGTGTTCAAGAAAAAATGGCCCAAAGGAGCACAAGGGGCATACATATTGTTCTTAGAACAGATTAAATAATGGCGCTGTATAAAGGCTGCCGTAAGCGCCGAAATGAAACATCGGCTGCTCTGGCGCTGTATAAAGGCTGCCGTAAGCGCCGAAATAAAACATCGGCTGCTCTGGCGCTGTATAAAGGCTGCCGTAAACGCTACATTAAAACATCAACTGTTCTAGCGCTGTATAAAAGTTGCCGTAAGCGCCAAAATAAAATATCGGCTGCTCTGGCGCTTTATAAAAGCTGCTGTAAGCGCTGCGTTAAAACGAGTGCAATAAGTTGTGACGACCCGATTAGCCGTCACTAGTCGCCCGCGCTCGTGTAAACGGCCCCTTTCGGGGCCACCACACGAATACGTTGGAAATCCGCCTTTTCGCCCCCACCCGTCACTCGACCCCCTCCAAGCTAGTCTTAGAGTGGGGTGGCCGACGGGTATAAAGAGCGGCGCAGCCGAGACTTCGTGACCAGTCCCGTCCTGGTCCCTCGAGCGTACTCAGGGATCACTCCTCAACTCCCACACTCCAAATCACCCCGGCCGACGAGCGTTCTCGTCGTGCAGGCCGAGCGTTCTCGGTCACCGGGTCCTGTCCGTAACTCACCCCGGCCGACGAGCGTTCTCGTCGTGCAGGCCGAGCGTCCTCGGTCACCGG
This sequence comes from Nylanderia fulva, assembly GCF_048542155.1. Lineage (NCBI taxonomy): Eukaryota > Metazoa > Arthropoda > Insecta > Hymenoptera > Formicidae > Nylanderia > Nylanderia fulva. The sequence continues at coordinate 16,072 of NW_028190748.1, read as the reverse complement.
GTCCTGTCCGTAACTTACCCCGGCCGACGAGCGTTCTCGTCGTGCAGGCCGAGCGTCCTCGGTCACCGGGTCCTGTCCGTAAATCACCCCGGCCGACGAGCGTTCTCGTTGTGCAGGCCGAGCGTTCTCGGTCACCGGGTCCTGTCCGTGACTTACCCCGGCCGACGAGCGTTCTCGTCGTGCAGGCCGAGCGTCCTCGGTCACCGGGTCCTGTCCGTAGATCACCCCGGCCGACGAGCGTTCTCGTCGTGCAGGCCGAGCGTTCTCGGTCACCGGGTCCTGTCCGTAAATCACCCCGGCCGACGAGCGTTCTCGTCGTGCAGGCCGAGCGTCCTCGGTCACCGGGTCCTGTCCGTAAATCACCCCGGCCGACGAGCGTTCTCGTCGTGCAGGCCGAGCGTCCTCGGTCACCGGGTCCTGTCCGTAAATCACCCCGGCCGACGAGCGTTCTCGTCGAGCAGGCCGAGCGTCCTCGGTCACCGGGTCCTACCTGAAAGTCACCGGCGCCCGACGGAGCTCGCCCTTCTCAGAGCGCCCGTACGCATGTCCGCGTTGGAAACTCTAGCAATAAGTCGTGTCCGCGTCCGTATAATCTGGTCGCGTCTCGTCCGTAATATTTCTATCCGTCGATCCTAGCAATAAGTCGTGTCCGCGTCCGTATAATCTGGTCGCGTCTCGTCCGTAATATTTCTATCTGTCAATCCTAGCAATAAGTCGTGTACGCGTCTGTATCCTCTGGTCGCGTTTCGTCCGATTATACTGTGCTGTGTATAATGGTTTGAATCACGGGAGAACCACAGGAAGGTGGCCCCGAATAAACTCTACTTTTACCAGAGCAACCGTGTGTCATTGTAAATCTGAGTCTCCCCTCTTCCCGAATCCTGGCACCGACGAGCCGATCCGTGGCGTCGGGAAAGGTGCATCGTTACAAGGCGCCCGAACAGGGACCTGACTCGACCGTCTGAGACTCCGGTTTGCAATCCACATGCTTGGGTGGATCTACCGCCTAGATAAAGAGGAAGCCGTCCGATACCTCGCCACCCGCGATCTAGACTCAGAAGGGAGATTAATCGACCTCCGCCGCCGCATAAGAGACCACGTAATGGCCAATCAGCCAAACACCGGAGCGGCCGAAACGCTCCACGCACCGCTTAGCCGCGAAGAACGTTACCGGAGTGCACGCGGAACCCCCGAACCACCAGAAGCCGACCCGGCTAAGGCCCTCAACCAGATACGCAAATGGGGATGCCATTTTGATGGTAAGGACCCCCTTGCTTTCCTCGAGCATCTGGAGGAACTCAGTGTGGCCTATGGTCTGGAAGACCACAATCTTCTCACCGGTCTGTCCGAACTGTTAAAGGGCGACGCCCTTCTGTGGTGGCGAAACACCAGAGAACAGTGGTCCACATGGGCCGGGTTCCGAAAGGATTTCTTGGCCCAGTATCTATCACCCGGGTACAAACGACAATTACGACGGGAAATACAAGGCCGGCGACAGAAGCCAGGAGAGGCGTTTACGCGATACGCTACCGCCGTACAGACAATGATGCGTCGGGCTGGCGGCTACACTAGCCAGGAACGGCTCGAGCAATTATACGAAAACGCCGACCCGGAACTCCAGCTATACGTTCGATTGGACGAACTGCACTCCGTTTCCGCGCTATGCAGTCGTGCCGCCGAGTGGGAGGAAATCCACCGGCGTCGCCAAGAACAACGCCGCGAAACATTACGGTCCACCGAGGCGAATCTTGCCGCCACTACCTATGACCGTGCGAGTTGCTGTTGGCGATGCAAACAGCGAGGACACACACGACTCGACTGTCGCCGCCCAGCACGGAAGTTCTGCTCGCAGTGCGGGAAGGATGGCGTCCTAACGCGAGACTGCCACCCTCCGACGGAAAACGACCGGCGGGTCGGAAACGAGGCGGCCATCGTCCGACCCGCGTCCAGATAGAGTACACACCGCGGCCGCATTTACCAGTCCAGATTCACCGATTCAACACCTGGGCACTTCTCGATTCCGGATCCGAAGTGTCGTTTGTAAACGCTGCCATGGCCAAACGCTTGTCTGATCGCGGCCTCCAGATCCAGCCGTCCGAAGAACCGGTCAACTTAGCCGACGGCTCCAAGGCACCCACCTCCGGTTCGATCCGCTTCGCCATCCGAGTCGGTCCTCGCTCTGTCCGCCACCGCTTCCAGGTCCTGGATAACCTCAGCAGCGAGGTACTAATCGGAGTCGACCTATGGGCTCGGTTACGCATTACGCTGCCGCCTCCCCCATCCAACCGACCAGGGAGGACGGCTCCGGCCCAGGTGGCGTCTGTCTACGGCAAACTGTCCGCCGGAATCTCCCCACGCTCACCAGAGGAAGACCAGCGTTTCCGGCAGTTCTTGGATACCGAACTCCGGTTATTTGAGTCCGTGCAGGGGCCCACCGATCGCACCAAACACCAGATCAGATTGCGGCCTGGAGCCCCAATAAAGCAGAGATACCGACCCCGTAATCCGGCCATGCAGGCCGTCATTGATAGCGAGGTGAATAAAATGTTGGAAGCCGGAGTGATCGAACCGTCCAACAGCGCCTGGAGTTCCCCCGTAGTCCTCGTCAAGAAGAAGGATGGAGGACACCGATTTTGTATCGATTTCCGCAAGTTGAATCAAGCCTCCGACAAAGATGCCTACCCACTGCCGCACATCCTCGCTACCCTCGATAAGCTCCGAGGGGCCCAGTACCTTTCAACACTAGACTTAAAGGACGGATATTGGCAGGTGCCACTAGATCCGGTCAGCCGTCCAGCCACCGCCTTTACAATTCCTGGGCGAGGACTCTACCAATTTAAAGTCATGCCTTTTGGGTTACATTCGGCACCGGCCACGTTCCAGCGGTTGCTGGATAGTGTCCTTGGCCCGGAACTCGAGCCACACGTATTGGTCTACCTCGACGACATCATCGTAGTCAGCTCGTCACTGGAGACCCATATGGAACATTTGGCCGAGGTCTTCAGACGGTTGAGACAAGCGCGCCTCCGCCTTAACCCACAAAAGTGCCACTTCTGTTGCAGCCGTCTCAAATATTTGGGGCATATAGTGGACAAAGACGGCATTCGAACTGACCCAGACAAGGTCAGCGCGGTAGCCGCGTGGACGACCCCGACAACCGTACGTCAAGTGCGCCAATTCCTCGGCGTCGCCTCCTGGTACCGCCGTTTTGTACCAGACTTCTCCACCACCGCCGCACCGTTGACACGCTTGACCCAAAAAAGAGCACGTTTTGCGTGGGGACAAGAAGAAGAAAAGGCTTTCGACGAGCTGAAGCGGGCGCTCACCACCGCACCAGTTCTTGCTTGTCCCGATTTCAGCCGACCATTCACCCTCCAGACCGACGCCAGCACGTGTGGGCTAGGTGCCGTGCTCACCCAAGAACTATCCGAAGGCGAACGCGTCATTGCCTACGCCAGCCGTACACTAAATAGCGCAGAAAGGAACTACAGCGCTACAGAGCTAGAATGTCTGGCGGTAGTGTGGGGAATCCGTCGAATGCGCGACTATCTGGAGGGTTATCACTTCACGGTTGTCACCGATCACCAGTCGCTTCGATGGCTGCAGAGACTGGAAGCTCCCACCGGTCGCCTAGGGAGATGGGTATTCGAGCTTCAGCAGTACGACTATGACATCCGGTATCGTAAAGGAAAACTGAACATCGTGGCCGACGCTCTCTCTCGTCAACCCGAGGCCTGTGTCATACAAGCCGCTCCAGACTGTCAATGGTACCGCCGCCTTTATCACCAGGTACAACAACACCCGGCCGAACATGCGGACTACCGCATCCAGAACCGACAGTTGCATCGACACATCCTGCATGATCTCAACTTCCACGACTCGCCAAGCGAGGAGCAATGGAAACAGTGCGTCCCGAAACCCCAGCGCGCGGAAATACTGCACCGACTGCATGACGACCCGACCGCCGGACACTTTGGCATTGCGAAGACCATCGCACGAGTAGCGCGCTTATATTATTGGCCAGGAATGTTCCGCGACGTCACTCGATACGTCCGTGACTGCCGAAACTGCGCCACCCACAAGGCCGCACAAACCTTGCCGGCCGGGAAACTTCGAGCCACCAACGTCACGCACCCGTGGCAACAGGTCTCCATTGATCTGGTCGGACCATTGCCACGATCGACCAGTGGCCATACCTGGCTGCTGACCATGCAGGATCGATTCTCCAAATGGATAGAGATGACGCCGCTCCGCCAAGCCACCGCCGCCAACGTCACACGAGAAGTAGCTGGACGTATTATATATCGTCACGGCTGCCCGGACACCATCGTCTCTGATAACGGGACTCAGTTGAGATCGCACCAGCTCGAGGGATTACTACGATCCTTCGGGATCAAGCATAGAACCGCCCCCGCCTACGCACCGCAGTGCAACCCGGTCGAGCGAGCCAACCGCACCATAAAGACCATGGTGGCGCAATATGTGGAAGGCCGACATCGCCGTTGGGATGAACACATTCCCCAGCTCCAGTTCGCTTTCAATACCGCACGACAAGAATCCACGGGATACACCCCGGCCTTTCTGATGTACGGCCGGGAGTTACAATCACCGCATCCCGACGACCGCCGCCCGGCAACGACCAGCAACGCTCCTGAAACAGTTCGACGTCGACTCGAAGACGCCTACGAAATTGTCAGAATCAACCTGGCCCGCGCCTTCCAACATCAACAGCGAAACTACGATTTACGTCGACGCGACTGGCGTCCACAAGTTGGAGACCGAGTATGGAAAAAGGAGCACCCGTTATCGAACAAAGAGCGCGGCTTTAATGCCAAACTAGCACCAAGATTTGGTGGCCCGTTGACGATCAGACGCATCATCTCCCCCGTCATCGTGGACCTGAAGGACGACCGAGGTCGATGGCATCGGCACGTCCACGTGAGGGACTTGAAATCCGCCTCCGAACCGCGTCCTGCGACCGAACCCTAGTCCGATACCCGAGCAACGCGCGCCGATTAACGCCGCCGGTCAACCGTTAGGCATGTTTGCGGTTTCGAATCAAAATACGTGGAGCGGCACTCTTCATGGTCCGCGTCTTGTCGAAAATCTTTGGCCGAATACCGGGAACGACATTCTTCATGGTCCGCGCTTTGCCACCCGGTCCCGAACCGAGAGCGGCACTCTTCATGGTCCGCGCTTTGCCACCCGGTCCCGCACCGGGAGCGGCACTCTCCATGGTCCGCGTCTTGTCGAAAATCTTTGGCCGAATACCGGGAACGACATTCTTCATGGTCCGCGCTTTGCCACCCGGTCCCGAACCGAGAGCGGCACTCTTCATGGTCCGCGCTTTGCCACCCGGTCCCGCACCGGGAACGGCACTCTTCATGGTCCGCGTCCAGACCACCGAGGGGTATAAAGAACGGGCACCCTTGGGTCGGAACTCATCCCGTCACGATGGAAACACCAAACGACGAAGCAAACCAGCACTCAAAAAAAAATCCGTCCGTTTCCGGACGAAATCTGCCCGTTTCCGGGCAAACCACCCGGCCAGTACCGGGAATAGGGACCCGCATCCAGCGGTCCGACGCCGAGCAGCGACGTCGGAACTTGGTGCTTTTGGAAGCACCTCCGCCTCCCCCGGGCAGACGCCGACCTATCCCGGTGAACACCCGGCATCGACGCCACCGGTCCTCTCCGACTCCCCGGCCTCCACCGTCGCCGGCGTCACCAGGCCCACGACGACACCGGCCAGCGCACGCCAGCCCGCTCGACCATCCGCGAACCGATCGGTTCCCTCAACCGGCACCCGCCGACACACGCCATCCGCTGTCGCACCGCCAGCCACCACGCGCCAGTCAGCGACGCCTGACGAAGCGGACCAGCCAGCGCATCGCGCCAACACAGGCCAACAGGTGCGATCCCTTGTCGCGCCACCAGCCAGGGAGCCACCCCAACCGGCACCACGCCGACCTCCAACCGGCCAGGCCCCACCAGCGCCAGCACCACTCCCGGGACCGCCACGACCCATCCAGGTCACTCTGGGGGATGGCCAAACCGTCGACATACCGTACCACGCCGCCACCATCTCACGGCGGTATAAGGTACGCACCCCGACGGGCCGGTGGATCATCAGATTCGACCGACGAGGAAGACCACGAACGATCCGTCGAATAGCCACCCCCCCCTAGAAAAGGAGGGTGATGTGACGACCCGATTAGCCGTCACTAGTCGCCCGCGCTCGTGTAAACGGCCCCTTTCGGGGCCACCACACGAATACGTTGGAAATCCGCCTTTTCGCCCCCACCCGTCACTCGACCCCCTCCAAGCTAGTCTTAGAGTGGGGTGGCCGACGGGTATAAAGAGCGGCGCAGCCGAGACTTCGTGACCAGTCCCGTCCTGGTCCCTCGAGCGTACTCAGGGATCACTCCTCAACTCCCACACTCCAAATCACCCCGGCCGACGAGCGTTCTCGTCGTGCAGGCCGAGCGTTCTCGGTCACCGGGTCCTGTCCGTAACTCACCCCGGCCGACGAGCGTTCTCGTCGTGCAGGCCGAGCGTCCTCGGTCACCGGGTCCTGTCCGTAACTTACCCCGGCCGACGAGCGTTCTCGTCGTGCAGGCCGAGCGTCCTCGGTCACCGGGTCCTGTCCGTAAATCACCCCGGCCGACGAGCGTTCTCGTTGTGCAGGCCGAGCGTTCTCGGTCACCGGGTCCTGTCCGTGACTCACCCCGGCCGACGAGCGTTCTCGTCGTGCAGGCCGAGCGTCCTCGGTCACCGGGTCCTGTCCGTAGATCACCCCGGCCGACGAGCGTTCTCGTCGTGCAGGCCGAGCGTTCTCGGTCACCGGGTCCTGTCCGTAAATCACCCCGGCCGACGAGCGTTCTCGTCGTGCAGGCCGAGCGTCCTCGGTCACCGGGTCCTGTCCGTAAATCACCCCGGCCGACGAGCGTTCTCGTCGTGCAGGCCGAGCGTCCTCGGTCACCGGGTCCTGTCCGTAAATCACCCCGGTTGACGAGCGTTCTCGTCGAGCAGGCCGAGCGTCCTCGGTCACCGGGTCCTACCTGAAAGTCACCGGCGCCCGACGGAGCTCGCCCTTCTCAGGGCGCCCGTACGCATGTCCGCGTTGGAAACTCTAGCAATAAGTCGTGTCCGCGTCCGTATAATCTGGTCGCGTCTCGTCCGTAATATTTCTATCCGTCGATCCTAGCAATAAGTCGTGTCCGCGTCCGTATAATCTGGTCGCGTCTCGTCCGTAATATTTCTATCTGTCAATCCTAGCAATAAGTCGTGTACGCGTCTGTATCCTCTGGTCGCGTTTCGTCCGATTATACTGTGCTGTGTATAATGGTTTGAATCACGGGAGAACCACAGGAAGGTGGCCCCAAATAAACTCTACTTTTACCAGAGCAACCGTGTGTCATTGTAAATCTGAGTCTCCCCTCTTCCCGAATCCTGGCACCGACGAGCCGATCCGTGGCGTCGGGAAAGGTGCATCGTTACAAAGTTTCTAATTTGACCTAGGCTTCATGACATTTCAAAAAGTATCATCAAGAAAAAAATTATCAGACATAAATATGTATGTCGTGTTAAAATCGGAGAGACGAAGAAAAATATATGGTTGCGTTCTCACGAGAATGGGCGATGGAGGGGCCCATTCTTTATTTTCAATATTCATACAAGAATATAAATTCATTCTGTTGCAATTGAAATAAATGTGCAATGTATCGTTAAAAGTTATTACAATTATACAAACATTTACATATATGATTAAATAAAATATATATGTATACTATAATATAATTATATATTTTATATATGTACATATATACCATATATTTCAATTATTTTGAACTGTATTGCATAAATTGTTACTTATTCAAAGTTATGTGATAAGAATCGAAAATACATATATTTGTGATACTTGAATTACTATTAATTTATACATGAATTACTATTATAGAAAGCTGCTCTATATATCTGTACTTTAAAAAGTAAGTGATATCCTAAAAAAATCATAAAAATGAAAAGGTCAGGCCATGTTCAAAAGAAGGCACTCAAAAATTTAAACGATCTAATAATAAATTATCACGAAAAGTAACTGATATGTTATTCAAGGTGCCAGTTCAAAGTGAACATACGTAAAGTGTATATTATCTAAATTTAGTAATAATATATTACCATGAAAAGTAATTGTGATATTTTATTCAAGGTGCAAGTTCACATTGAATATACATACATATAAGTAAAACTGATTACAATTTGATTCTAGAAAATAAGTGCGATATGTTATTCTTAGTGCACAAAATATAATAGTCGTTTATAGAGATTTGATTTGAAATTCATACTAGCCCGTACAATGAAAAATAATTGCTCGTAATTCCAGAGTACCAATTTGTTAATGACTCAGAAAAATAACATGGCGGCCTGTTCTCAAAAAACTATGATGTTTCTCGATGTCCATTTAGAAATAATGTCGAAGTTCTTACAGAATAATTACTACAACATTTGTGAAGTACGAAAAGTATTACATTAGAAGAAGATTAGATTAGAATAAGGATTCAACGTATTTTTAAAAGCTCTACACACAACGAAGTGAATATACAAAACTATATACAAATACCTTTTTCTTCTGTGTTTCTGAAGAAAATTGTAAGTCAAATGAAACCTTGCACTTTGAGAACCATGTCACTTACTTTTCAGAGTCAAATTGATAAATTTTTTTTGTATATTTTAATGATATTTATATCTCACTTGTATCTTGAATAATTAATATGTAATTTTTTATTGTATATTACGACAAATAATCAGTAAACTTTTTAAGCGTATAGCTTTATTGTAGTTGACCTGAGAACTGTACATTTATAAATTTTACTTAATATACACCCGTTTCGAGCAACAAGGCAAAGTTTTCTGATCAATAACTTACTCCCTGAAAATACGGTATAACACAAATCGGAAGTTGATACGAAAATTCGAAATTTTACTAAAGAAAGATTGGAAGTTTTTAATTTATACAATTTTCACAACTCTTATTTCAATTATTTATTCTACCCATCGAAAATTTTTTGAGAGCAGGCCGCCATGTTATTTTTCTGAGTCATTAACAAATTGGTACTCTAAAATTACGAGCAATTATTTTTCATTGTACGGGCTAGTATGAATTTCAAATCAAATCTCTATAAACGACTATTATATTTTGTGCACTAAGAATAACATATCGCACTTATTTTCTAGAATCAAATTGTAATCAGTTTTACTTATATGTATGTATATTCAATGTGAACTTGCACCTTGAATAAAATATCACAGTTACTTTTCATGGTAATATATTATTACTAAATTTAGATAATATACACTTTACGTATGTTCACTTTGAACTGACACCTTGAATAACATATCAGTTACTTTTCGTGATAATTTATTATTAGATCGTTTAAATTTTTGAGTGCCTTCTTTTGAACATGGCCTGACCTTTTTATTTTTATGATTTTTTTAGGATATCGATTATTCTCACCCACAATTTCCGGACCCGTCATACTCTGAATCAAATACGAATCATAATTTCTTACCCGATCCCGAATACCATATTCCGGGTCCAAGCCGACATATCGCATCATCATACAACCCCTCTTTACAACCCCATAACGAACAAGACCTCAACATTTTTGACGAGGACACCGCTAATTTCACAATCAACGATACTCGCGATTTCATCCCCGAAGGAGCTCAGGACAACTTCGCTTCTTTCCTTACTTACCTTAATCAGCCTGACAATCAGGAAGAGGAACTTAGTAATATTATAACTCGATTTCAAGTTCCCCACGAACCACGTCAGGACCAATAAACTTTATATCGGCGTAAAGGTTTTATAAATAAATAAAGGACATTATACTTGTAAAATATCTTTATTTATCGACCCGACCCGTCAGTTTCCTTCTCTGTCCGATACTCTCAACTGAATCTCAAGCTCTCGGCTTCCCTGGGTATAGCCGGCCTAGCAGGTTGCCCATAAAACAAATAGAGAGCAGCTTTTTAAACGTCCGCCGAGGTAGACGCGAGAGAAGACCGTCTTGTGCAAAAGGTAATTTATTGCCGGATGAATTATTGGACGTAACATTGGCAAGTGTTTATATGACACAAAATATTCCATGCACAACGCGGTTTCCTTTGTTCGTTACTTTGCTACGGTACGTCCCAGTCGCTACATAACTTTCACGTATTTTCAGAGCTTACCCGTTTGCTTTTTGCGAATTCATAAAATTGATCGACAAGCGTCTTATGATTCACGTAAAAGGAAAATTATATGTTTTGAACCACTGTGTTATTCATGACCCGTTTATAGTTATGGTATTTGATTTTTTCTAATTCGTTTCGGACTTAACCTACGCGAATCGAATCTACCGACGGAAACGATCGTTTCGGATTTTTATCTCCGCACGAAACGATTTCCTAATGCACCACCATTTAGGGCAAGGGTGTCTAACTATGTTATTTTGTTCCGAATTTAATCTTTCCGAAATATTAAATCAAATGCACCACCATTTCAGGCAAGGGTGACTAACTCTTTTCTTCGCTTGGAACTTAATCTTTACGAAAGAAAATGCGCGAAACTTTGAATAAAGAATTATACGCGTGTTTAGTTTTACAATTTTTCGATTGTACTAGTTTTACAATATTTCGATTGTATTCTCCCGTTTGAATTTAATCAACTCGAAAGATATGCGATACTTTGAAAAATAAATTATATGCGTTAATAGTTTTACAGTATTTCGATTGTACTGTCACGTCCGGCCATATAAATTTTTTCGTTTACTCCAAGTTCCTTAAACGCTATTTGAAAAGCGCGCCAAAGCCGACCATGACGCTTAACTCCGCCTAGAAACTAAGCGTGGCGCTTCGTAGCACCTAAGGATCTCCCACCACGGTGAGAGCCCCTACTCCGGAGAGTTCCCTCTCTCCAAGCCGCCGCAAGCCCGAGCCGCCGAAACGAAGGACCTCAGAGCAGTCCCGAATTTCGGCAGTTCTCTGCGCGACACCGAACAGTACAGTCGCACTTCAAAATTCTAACTCTAAGTCCAAATTCTAAATCCTAACTCTAATTCAAAAATTCTAACTCTAAGTATAATATCCTAACTCTAAAATCTAAATTCTAAGTCTAAGTCTAAATTCTAATACTAAGTTCTAGTTTCGAATTCTGTACTACTATACGAATAAACCAGTGTATTCATGTGTGAAAACCAGTGTTCAGTACTTTTCAAAACTTTCACTCCCGTGATAAAACACGATAGCGCTTAAATCTGTCATACGGTGTTTGAATTCAGAACAATTCAAAACTGTGTCTGGAGCGGACCACCGCTCATCACAGTTAGAATTAACATTCTCAGCAATTGCCAAAATAAGGAACTGATAGTGAGGTCCGCCGCATATCAACCTTCCTTATTTGAGTAATTATTCAGAGGATGCATCAAATTCAATATGCCTAAGACCCGACGCGCAGGAAGAAAGAATCAATTACGAAAACTAAACCGACTTTATCGCGAATCAGCGACCGAGGAATATTCTCAATTCCTCGGAGTGGAATATCAGGCCGATCCTGAATACGAGAACATTTTCAACATTAAAAATAATAACAACGACGAACTCCTACCGTGGAGGTGCATACCAATAACTTTCCGACCACGACGCCTGCCGCCGCCCAACATCCCAGTGAACGACCCTCGCTCTTTATCTTAATAGTTCTTTTACCAACATTACCGACGATATACCGACATACGTTCTTTTACCGACGTTACCGACAATATACCGACATACGTTCTTATACCGACATTACCAACAATATACCGACGTACGTTCTTTTACCAATTGGTTATCGACACCTTACTGGCACCTTACCAGTGTTTTACTGAGCAATTACCGACGGTTTTACCGACGACTACTGACTTCTCGATTGCTGCCGGGTTCACCAAAGATCTACGAGCTAATGACGCATTATCAATTCGATTACGCAACAAGCACAAATGTGCCCACTCACCCTTAGAGGTATAACCCCTTCTCCAGAAGTTAATCTCTTTGTACCGTTTGAACCCTTATTCTATTGCCAAATTGGTATTGGGTACATCCATTTTGAGACTAAGGCAGCCCTCTGCACTTCATGCTATTCCACCTTACCTAGAGTCTCGAAATTACTTTGGACAAGGATTCGGAAGCATACTCTAATCATAGGCGGAACACCTATCGGAATAAATTGCGGAGTCTGCAACTTCCGACTTACCCTCACGCGAATCGGTGCTTTGTGCGAGCTTTGCCAGTTTACGTACGAAGATTACTTACGCAACCCCAACGCCGTTTCGCATAGAGCAATCGACGAAGCTATCTTTATTACAGTAGAGTCACAGGTAGGTCCCACGCAATAATCCGATCACCTCAGTTCCAGCGCGAATAACCTCAGATCGCGGGTATCCCCGGGGAGAATCGCATAGATTCGCGTACCCGTAATAGCGATCGTGTCTCGTGGAAAAAGCCGAACTCTGCATTCAAATTTTCGCAGCCGCGACCCCACGAGACGTAACAAAAGTATTCGCAACTATTGGAAAATGCAAGGTAATAAATGCGTAAAAGCGATAGAGAGATAGGTGTTCATCCGGCTAGGCCGGGTTCTCTGGTCCTTGTCTTAATAGGCTAATGCGACGTTCACTTTACTAAACGTGCACCTCAGAGATGACTTGCAAATGTACCTTATGACAGAGTATATTTCTATTGGTTGTAAATAGGGTCGGGTGGTGTACACTTGTCGAATGAATCGAATATCAATATGCAAAATCACTGTCAGTTGGTGTGGTAAAGTATTCGCAACTATTGGAAAATGCAAGGTAATAAAAACGTAAAAGCGATAGAGAGATAGGTGTTCATCCGGCTAGGCCGGGTTCTCTGGTCCTTGTCTTAATAGGCTAATGCGACGTTCACTTTACTAAACGTGCACCTCAGAGATGACTTGCGAATGTACCTTCTGACAGGATATAGTTTCTAATGTGTACAGAGGAATTAGCGGCATTCAATTCGCTAATATGTGGTAGGATACAGGGTTACATACATATATAAGTAAGCAGTAATACAATAAAATACATAAGTATATTTATTATAATAGATCAAATAAGTATGCGAAATTGATTAAATAGTATTGAATAGTATTGGATAGAATATTGAATAGATCGACGATTGTAACGCAGACGTGTGCAGATGCAAATCGTAGATTGAAATAATATCGGAAACGCAGAGTAATATATGGCTTATGTCTATGTTCAAAATTCAGAGTTTGGAATGTAATGTAAGATTGAGTTAATATTGGATAATTAAATATAATGATTAAATATAATGAGTGTCCGTCGCGCTTTACTATTTAGGGATATGTGAACTGGCTTAAATACTCACAAGGTTAGACAATGTCTTATGTGCCTTGCTATGGTACACTTCGCTACTGTGTTCTTCCTTCTGAGTCTGAAGATCTGAGGAGCCTCGGTACCTCGGTCCGAAATGGCGGCTATGCCTCACCAAAATGGCGGCTAAGTCTCGTTGTCTTCAGGACCCCGTAGTACTTGCTGGTTGATTGCTGGATTAGAGCTGATTGACTGGAACAACTTTCGGCGGATCACTGCCGTTCCGTGCCGGGCGCAGGGTTTATATACCGTAAAATGTGGCTCGCTCCTCCCATCGGGCGATGCGGCTTAGCCAATGGCAAGAGAGATATGCCGGGGAAGTACCGGAGACAATCTGTTCCTGGTAGAGATTGCGACGGTTAAGTCCCGGAGAAATGGCTTCTTGGTAGCGATAGCGGCGTTCCTTTGATGACTCATCGCCGGGCGCTCCGATTTTCCTTATCCTATTCTCGGTAGCGATAGCGGTATGCCTTTGTTGGCTATGCGCTCCGACTTATCTTATCTTCTTCTTGGTAGCGATAGCGGTGCTTCTTTGATGACTCATCGCTACGCGGCTTGCAACGGGCCTTGCAGGTTGCAACGTGTTTCAGCGTTGCATCATGCTTTGCGTCATGCTTCAGGAATGTAACGGTTCTCAACCGTCTTTCTAGAACCTTCTAGAATCTTTTAGATGTTTCTTGAGAGTAAAGCCGAGTGCATAGCCGAGTATATATTTGTTATTAGTTTGTGTGACGGGTAACGGTCCCATAATGTCCATCGAAATTTTGTCGAAGGCTGTGCCAGGAGTGTCCGTTAGAACCATGGGTTGTCTGGTCTTTACGCGGACTAATTTTTTCAATTGGCAAGGGCGACAGTTTTTTATAAAAATTTGAATGTCGTTTTTCATACCGTTCCATTGGTAGCGTTTCTTTATACGTTGGTATGTTTTTGTAATGCCTTTATGGCCACCGATCGCTGAATTATGATTTTCGGCGATAATGTTTTCTCTCTCGGCTTTTTGGGGAATAGATATTTCGTTATTACAAATGAATATTTTTACATTAATTTCGCTTAGAATGCGCGTTAGTAAAGAGTGTACCGCGTTCCAGGAGACGTTGTCGATATCGCCTCTGGTCAATGAGATAGAAGACAGTTCCAATTCTCTGACGACATCCAACAGCGATTGTAATGATTCTTTTAGTATCTCTTTTTCGGTAATTCCCGATTCGCGTTCTTTGACGACTAACGATATCATTTGACGATTTCCGTCGCGGTTTACCTTTGCCCTGGCTAGAGCTGCTCCTCTAATCATGGGCAAAGATTTGTTCTCTTGGAGCATGCGAGCTCCAAGGTCGATCGGTATGCCTTGTTGTGTGACAAAAACGACTAGGTTATCCTTACGCGTGACGAAATTATCTGGGATCGATATAACTTGCGGTCCGATTTTAGTTCTTTGCACGAATCGATCATTTATATTATCGAAAATAGGGGTGTCGTCGCTAGGATCGGAACTGTTGTCGCTCTCAGTCTCGCTTATTTCGCCGGGTTCGTCGTTGTTAATATCGGTTTCGTTAGAAGATCGCGTGTTTGGTGGGTCGTCTGTATCGTCGCTTTCCGTTTGCTGCGACGATTTTCGGATTTGCTGCGGTGTTTCGACGGATCGCCTTCTTTTTGAGTTAAATAGCGATTCCTCGGAACTGGAGAGTTCTCGAATTTGTTCAAGAGGTAGGATTTGCTTTACCACGCTTAGGTTAGCAAGTTGGATTGGGTTTCGGGAAAGTGCATCGGTGTTATCGTTAATTTTTCCCGGCTTATATACTACGCTATATTCGTATTCTGCAAGTTATAAGCGCCATCGGATGAGCCGTGAGGTGGGGTCCGTTACGGAATGCATCCACACCAGCGGTCTATGATCCGTAACTAGTGTAAACTTTCGTCCATATATATAAGGACGAAAGTAATTGACGCAGTAGACGATAGCTAGTAGTTCCTTTTCGATTGTTGAATAATTTTTTTCTGCGCTATTCAAAAGACGAGATGTATAAGTAATGGGTAGGTCTTTGCCGATTTCCCCCTGGCTCAAGACTCCTCCGATAGCGTAACCGGAAGCGTCTGTTGTGACGACGAAAGGTCGCGTGAAATCGGGAAATTGAAGAATGGGCTGTCACGTCCGGCTTTATTACTATGTCCAAGTATGTAAATTTTTTCATTCTATAAGGAATAAATCCTAAAACTATCAAACATTATTTGAAAAGCGCGCCAAAGCCGGCCATGACGCTTAACTCCGCCTAGAAACTAAGCGTGGCGCTTCGTAGCGCCTAAGGGTCTCCCACCACGGTGAGAGCCCCTACTCCGGAGAGTTCCCCTTCTCCAGGCCGCCGCAGGCCCGAGCCGCTGAAACGAAGGACCTCAGAGCAGTCCCGAATTTCGTCAGTTTTCCGCGCGACACCGAACAGTACAGTCGCACTTCTAAATTCTAACTCTAAGTCCAAATTCTAACTCTAATTCTAAAATTTTAACTCTAAGTATAATATCCTAACTCTAAAATCTAAATTCGAAGTCTAAGTCTAAATTCTAAATTCTAGTTTCGAATCCTGTACTACTATACAAATAAATCAGTGTATTCATGTGTGAAAACTAGTGTTCAGTACTCTTCAAAA
>NW_028190747.1:52500-58071 GCF_048542155.1 Nylanderia fulva | reverse complement strand
TTTCTTCCGCCCTTTTTCCCCCAGTCATGACCGATTCCACGCATCCTCGGCCCCCCCGGGGTTCCTTACAAATCCGAAATGAGGTCACACTTCTTCCAAACATCGTTGGGCTCGATTTTCCAAAACCCTATTCGCTCCAACACTTTCCCCAGAAACGAACAGCGTAAAGGGGGCCCCTAAAAGCCCAAAGGTCAAACCTGGTTTATGGGGGACTTAAAAAACCTCCCCCCGGGGGGGGTTTTCCAGCGGGGGGAAAACGTTTTTTAAAAACATAAAAATAATTCTTTTCCCCCATCCCGGGAACACCCCAAAAAATCGTCGAAAAATCAAAGAAATCAAAAACCCCCATACCAGGTCCCCTTACCCATTTCATCGATCTAAATCCCAAAAACCACTTCGCCCCCTTTTCAAATGTTTTTTTCCTCCTAAATTTCCCCCTTGGCGTCTATCCCCTTTGTCTTGTCCCGGGAGAATTTTTTATTAGTCTCCGCGTTTTTTTTTCCGGGGAATGTCACTCTTCACCCATTTTTTTTTTCCAAATTTAAAATTTAAAAACCCATCACGTTTTCCCCCATGCACCCTTATAACACGCTCCATGGATCCTTTTCCCAGTCACCACACAAATTTTTCCCCAATTCTCCACATTTTTCCTTTTCCCCCCTTATACCCCGAAAACAAAAATTATTTTTAAAAATTTTTCTTCCATTTCCCCTTTTTTCCCCTTTTTCTCGAAACCGGTAGGCCGTCTGCCTTCCTACACCCTTTTCATTTTCTCAAGTACCGCCCCCCACCCCAACCCTTCCTAGCATACAAGGTTAACCTTATCCACGATTTTTCCCCACTTGGACCCATTTATTTTCGCTCTAAAAGTCTCGCATCCGTTCTTTTTGGCGCTCGCCCCCCCCTCTAAGCACTTTCTCGCATATCACACATATCTCCTTCCCAGTCTACGTCCTTGCACACCATCTACGCATGCCCTCATCGTACCTACATTCTCTCTGTGTACCATCCGTATTAACAATACGTTATGGTCACTCACTCCCAGTCGGGCTTTACTCCCACTCATACCGGCACCCTCCATGCACGCCGTTCACGAAAGTGACATCGATGTCACTCTCACATTCGGCCGCTGAACGAGTAAAACTCGCTTGGCTCATTCAACAACATTCATCCCGCTCGCAATCATCCATTCTCAATCACTCTACCACGCGCTTCACTCTCTCTGCTGCCCTCCACCCTTGCTATTACCACAAGGGGAGGACGGGCATTAGCATCCATACCTATCGCAGACGCTTTTCTCCCGGCCGTCTCACATACTCTGTCCATGTACGCCAAGTACGGATCGATACACTTACCCTACTGGCAATACATGGACACCACATACCTTTCGCCAAAGTCCCCCTTGAACCACACACTCACTCCAAGCTTATTCGTACACTCTCTCACGCACATCACGTCTAACATAGAGTCATTACCACCACTGTGCTTTCACCGTCCCACTTTCGCACACAATCAATCCATACCTATGGGCAAGCCCACCACACGTCCATGCCTTTCATACGGTTCTTGCAGCACGTGCTACACTCCACTCGACGTTCGCGCATTCATCTCACCCAGATCACACATAACCGCATACGCTCTCTGGCAGTTATACTGCACCAACATTCACGCACCATTCATTCGTCATTTATTCTCGCTTTCTCTCTCTCTAACGCTCTCACGTATTCCGGACACACTTCGGACAGAACCGAGTGATCACATTTGCTCCCTTTCAGCTTACAGTTTCTACCACACACTTTCCTTGTACAATCTCTCATCATGTGTCCTACACATCCACATTTTTGGCACAGTCTTTCCTTTTCGGTGCATTGCTGCATAATGTGCCCAAATGCGAAGCACTTGTGGCACCTCAGCACACTGAAAAACTCTTCACCCTTAAAGGCCTTCCAATGCACAAACACTCGTCCGTCACTACAGAGCACATTTCTTATTGCACTCGTAACTTCTAATATCACATTTCCGCAGGTTGCATCTTTCTTCGCATTCCTACTCACAACCCGCACACGTTCCATACATACTCTCTCATCCACTCGCCCTTTTCAAGCTCCCTCTCATACATTTCTCTCATTAACACTTCACTCGCCATATCATTCGGCAACATCGTACAAGATGATCTTTGGGCCTATCTTGCGAGGCAGCTCAACCTTTAGGCCAGCATTCTTAAACTGACCACACTCTCTTATTCTTTTCAACTCACTCTCGCTCATCGTCTCAATCGCTACACCTCCATTTCCTCACTTTCCTCACCGCTTTCACACGCACATTCAGTGACTTGCTCACATGCTTCATCATTCTCTCCTTTACTTCCTCACTTGTCACACTCGCACTTGCATCATCCGCTCTCACTATTACCGCATAACTTTTCTCTTTCGTTTTCACTCGTTTTCACATTCACTTCCTGTACCTTTTCAATCACGCTCTTTTCAACATTTTTCGCACTCACGCTCGCATAGCTCATTCCACTTCCGCCGTAGGCTAAATCCCGACTCGCTCGACGCATACACTCATCCAGTTTCCCCTGTATTCTCTTATTTTTGCACAACATTTTCATCATCTGTTCCTCATATTCTCCCACAATGTCCAGTATTTTCTCACTCGCACTCTTTGAAATTTTGTTCGTCTCCGTAAACAGGAATTTACGGAGTCTCGCACCAATTACTCTCATACACGCTATCTCACTCACTTCCGCAACGCTCTCATTCTCTCCCTCATTCATTAATCAAGAACGAAAGTTAGAGGTTCGAAGGCGATCAGATACCGCCCTAGTTCTAACCATAAACGATGCCAGCTAGCGATCCGCCGAAGTTCCTCCGATGACTCGGCGGGCAGCTTCCGGGAAACCAGAGCTTTTGGGTTCCGGGGGAAGTATGGTTGCAAAGCTGAAACTTAAAGGAATTGACGGAAGGGCACCACCAGGAGAAGAGCCTGCGGCTTAATTTGACTCAACACGGGAAACCTCACCAGGCCCAGACACCGGAAAGATTGACAGATTGATAGCTCTTTCTTGATTCGGTGGGTGGTGGTGCATGGCCGTTCTTAGTTGGTGGAGCGATTTGTCTGGTTAATTCCGATAACGAACGAGACTCTAGCCTGCTAAATAGGCGTACCTTATGGTATCGCGAAGGCCCCCGGCTTCGGCTGGCGGGTTTTTACTACCAACGTACAAACAAATCTTCTTAGAGGGACAGGCGGCTTCTAGCCGCACGAGATTGAGCAATAACAGGTCTGTGATGCCCTTAGATGTTCTGGGCCGCACGCGCGCTACACTGAAGGAATCAGCGTGTGTTCCCTGGCCGAAAGGCCCGGGTAACCCGCTGAACCTCCTTCGTGCTAGGGATTGGGGCTTGCAATTGTTCCCCATGAACGAGGAATTCCCAGTAAGCGCGAGTCATAAGCTCGCGTTGATTACGTCCCTGCCTCTTTGTACACACCGCCCGTCGCTACTACCGATTGAATGATTTAGTGAGGTCTTCGGACTGGTGCGCGGCAATGTCTCGGCATTGCCGATGTTGCCGGGAAGATGACCAAACTTGATCATTTAGAGGAAGTAAAAGTCGTAACAAGGTTTCCGTAGGTGAACCTGCGGAAGGATCATTAACGTTCCGGAGGTCCTGCTCTGCGTCGAGAGTCCTCTTTTTTGGGAGAGACGCGCGCTCGCAGCAGTCGGCGACTGAATGGACGCGCTGAAAAGGCGCTCTCAGAGAAAAAGAAAATAACGGATTTGACGGAATTTGTTGGTTGTGTTTTGATATAACGACGGACGCCGTCGCGCCTCTCTGACCGAAAGTAGTCGGCAAGCAGAGCAGCGCGCCCGGCGGTGTTCGACGACGATTTGGAGCGAGACGCTTCGCGATCACGCTCGTGTGTGTGCCATTCTCCGGCCACACACACACAGAGCGTCGATTCGGCGTTGAGCGCGAACCGGTGGTAACCTATGCCCGCGCACGCGTGTGTGCAGCACCCACGACGTTCGTCGACGCGCGCCCTCCCCGTTGTCGCGGGGCAGCGGTCAGCGTGCCGAGAACACACGGTGTGCGACCGCGAGTGCCGAGCGAGAAGACCCCCATATATTATTATAATATATATATAACACAAAGAAGGAATCGATGATATTTCGACCAATCTGTCAACTGTGTCGGTCCGACGGTTTCTTCAAAGAGCTTCCGCCCCGGCTCTCCCGTTGCGGGAGAGACGCTCCGAACGAGAAACACACAACTCTATCTTTGTGCCGTAGCCTTCCCTGGCGGGAGGCGGCGGTCCGCGCGCGTCCTCGGCTGATCGAAGAGCCACCACGATTATTCTCTTTCTCTCGTCCGTGAGAAGAGACCACGATGGTTGAACGAGAAGCGCGTTTCTTCGCGAACGCAAAAATTTCGAACGATTACCCTGAACGGTGGATCACTTGGCTCGTGGTTCGATAAAGAACGCAGCTAATTGCGCGTCAACTTGTAAACTGCAGGACACATGAACATCGACATTTCGAACGCACATTGCGGTCCACAGATACAATTCCCGGACCACGCCTGGCTGAGGGTTGTTTTAGTACCCCTAAACTGCTTGCGCCCGAAAAGCGCGCACGGCCACGACGCGGGCGACCAGAGAATGGCGCGCGCGTCGCCTGTGCCCTGTGCAACGCTTACAATGGGCGTACGAGCGATCGTTGGACGTTCGCCCGAGGTGCCTGTGCCGCGCCGACCGGCCGCGGTGCAAATCCTGACGTCGTCTGAAATGACACACCGAAATAATAATAATAATAATGAGGAGGAGATGTGCACAAGCGTGTAAAACGTTGGCGAACGCGCGCCCAGAGAATGCTGCGCGAATTAAGAGGGGGAGCGTGTTTGTGTATCCAAGTCGTGTGTGTACGCGAGAGCCGAGGAGAAATGGGATGAGAGTAAGAGCGCGCGCGAAGGGAGCAACAAACGGCCAAAAAAAGGGTCAGGACGGTGAATGGCACCGCTTTCCCTAGAGCGGCGCGTGCGTCGTTGTCTCCCGAAAGTAGGTAGCGCTTGTCTCACCGTCTCTCCTCTCCGTACATCACACAGACTGACCGGACTGCTCTCGCACTCTGTGCCGCGTCTCTCGGTGCGATAGCGCTCGCGCGTTTTATGCCGAGGCGCCCTTGCCCGCACACATAACGGTATTACGGAGAAATATAAGGCGCGTCGTCGTCCGGCGGAGAAAGCATTTGTAATCCTTTACCTCTTTACGGAGAAGGGTTTTGAATCGCGAGCCGACCGCGTGTCCGAGTCCACGAAATTTTCGTAAAGCGAAAAAAGGGGACCGGCGCGCCGCGTCGTGTACTCGTCGAATCGATTCCGCCCGAATTTCGTATATAAAAGAGAAGGGAGAGCCGAGAATCTCGAACCCCGCGATATATCGTCTTCATTACCACCAACGAGTGTGTGTGCGGTTAGCGCCCCGGCGATTTGCCTTCTCGCGTATTTCGTGTGCTGCCGCTGCTGCTCTCTCGTTCGACGCTCTCTCTCTCTCTCTCCCTCTTATTAATAA
>NW_028190747.1:0-45000 GCF_048542155.1 Nylanderia fulva | reverse complement strand
AGGTGCCGTCCGTCCCCTAAGTTGACGCCGGCCGTTATGTGGTGCCGCACGTATAATCACGCCCGTAACGAGCTGTCTCGGTTGCCGCGCGCGTGATTTCGCATCGGGCGAGTGTTCCGTACCGTAATCGCGGTCACCGCAGCTTGCGTGTTGCGTATCATCCGTAATAATTCGAAATATATGTCTCCGACACGTGGGTTTGAGAGACACGTTTCGAGTTAGTAATCGGACATCGCCCTCATGTCGAGCGAGCGCCGAATAGTAAGTAACTTTCGTCCGAAACGTTTTTACGTAGCTCTCCTCGTTGCGGCGCCGTAAATCGTCGTTAAGTGTTCCGGAGGTACCGCCGGCGGTCGTCTGACTTCGAGAGATCATTCGGTCGTCCGGAGGTGCCGCCCGTCCCGGAGGTGTCGCCGGTCGGCCGTGGTTCCCGGAGGTGTCGCCCGGCCCGGAGGTGTCGTCCGGTCCGGAGATGTCGCCGGTCGGCCGTGGTTCCCGGAGGAGTCGCCCGGCCCGGAGGTGCCGCCCGGCCCGGAGGTGCCGCCGGTCGGCCGTGGTTCCCGGAGGTGTCGCCCGGCCCGGAGGTGTCGCCGGTCGGCCGTGGTTCCCTGAGGTGTTGCCCGGCCCGGAGGTGCCGCCCGGCCCGGAGGTACCGTCGGTGCTTATACCTTATTGTCTCGGCATTTCGTTTGTTTCCTTCTTAATTAATGCTAATTATCGTTGTTTGACATTCGCCATACGGCTATCGTGATAATATTTTATCGTACAATAGGACTTTTCGATCGTTCGCTCTCCGCGACAATGTCTCGATTGAACGCGCCTTTCGGCGCTCGCGCTCGCATACGGCCGTGCGTAGGACCGTGCGTCGCCGACCGCCTGGCCGGCCGGTTGGGTACTATAAGAGATACGTCGCGCTCGGCGCGTCGAACGAGTCGAGCGAGTCCGGACGAGTCGTAAACGTACTTTCTCGAGTCTCTCGCCACTCCGGCGTGTTTCGACCGCTCTCCGTACCGTCGCCGACCGCTTGGCCGGTCGGTTGGGTACTATAAGAGGTAGGAGAGATTAATATTGTACGTGTCGCGCTCTCGACGTTGACAAACGAAGAATCGCCCGAACGGGTCGAGAACGGATTCTGTCGAGTCGCGACTCTGACACGGAGAGAACATTTATATAAAATGTTTGATTTGGAAACCACGAATATATAAAATAATATACGATCGTCGCAGAACGCGCCGCCGCCAAGTCTTCTCATGCTTGGAGGTTGCGTGTCTCGCGAGAACGTACGTTCGACTCTCGCGTCGTCTCGTATTCCTCTTCGCCGGGGATTACGGTGCGGCTCTTCTCGTTCGTCGCCGAACGCGCGCAAAATTAACGCACACTTATTTATTACGAGCACAGCATTGCCACGAGTCGGTGTCGCAAGACCGAATGGCTCTTATGTGGCGCGCACGCCTCTAGTGTGTTGGCCGCGCGGTTCCCTCTCGTTTCGTACGCAGCAGCGGAATCGTCGCGCTTACCGAGCATCTACTCCACGGATACGAGTTTGCGGGAAGAGTTGCTTCTTCCCGCTCGCTTTGTACGCCGTAGCGAAATCTTATTGCTGGTCGTGTGCGGTTAAACGCGTACGAACCAGACAGAACAGTCCTCGACGTCTAAGCATCGCCATCGTCGATCTAGCGTCAGGGTGAATCGCGCGGTCTCTCGAGACCGCGCATCATAACATTTGGAAGAATAAGAACACGAGTATTTTGAT
Source organism: Nylanderia fulva (assembly GCF_048542155.1). Taxonomy (NCBI): domain Eukaryota; kingdom Metazoa; phylum Arthropoda; class Insecta; order Hymenoptera; family Formicidae; genus Nylanderia; species Nylanderia fulva. The sequence goes on along the minus strand of NW_028190747.1, from coordinate 43,247 downwards.
CTTGTGGATTTTTGAACGGAGAGGAGGAGGAAGAAGAGGAGAGGCGGCGGCGTCGGGGGTTTACTCTCGCCTCCGTCGTTCTCTCGTACGCTTTACATAATAGCGTTAAACACAGCAGAGTGTCGCCGACCGGCTGAGCAAGACCGGCGGCAAATAAAATGGCACATACGAGCGTGTCGCGCGCGCGTCGGTGTTTCGGCATCGAACGCGCGCGCGCGCGGAAAAAGAGCTAGCGACGAGTCTTCGGGCTCGCTCGCGAGTTACTCCCTTGCGAGTAACCGAACACGAAGCTCCCTGGTTGATCCTGCCAGTAGTCATATGCTTGTCTCAAAGTTTATAAATGTAATTTATTTAATTACATTTTTATTTTTTAAATAATACATATATACGTTCCAAAAAATATAAGCCATATTATTATATATGTACGTGTGTGTGGGTGTATAACTATCATTTAATACACATTCACGTTAAATCACATCATTTAATCATATTTTGTTTGGGAAAAAATTAAATTTCCGTGATCCCCGCGCGCCTTCGATATACGCTCCTGAGAGCTCTCTGTAATTGTGTACATCGACAGTTTGTTATTGCGTCCACAAGGGCGAAGCGCCGAATTAGGAGAGAGTTTCCGCGTCTTTAAAAAGGAGCGATGCGGCACGGAAGGCGAGTCTGGTACGACGAGCCGTCCGGTAAACCCGAGAAGAACATTTGTGATCCGAAGAATAAAAATTACGTATTCTTACTTAGAATAAAGAGACTAGTTCCTGCTATCTATCCTTGCCTATCGACGCAGTCCACAAGAGAGAACTAGGTGATAGCTCCGATAAAACCCAAAGGAGAAAATATACAAAACATGGTCCTTCGAGCCGGATCTGTGTCGAGAAATTAACGGATGGATTCAAACAAGATACACGTGCAAGCAGTGCAACTACTTCAAGTGAGCCATTCAACAATTGCGCTACATTCCGAGTAAAAATTTCCGTACGACAAGGAAGTATTTCGACTCACATACATACGTTCTCCATTTCAACACCGTGTTTACCTTACAAAGTCGAGCTCTGCAAGACAATAGATCGAAATGGACAAGGCAATATTTGCGTTCGATACGAATTTACGTTATTTAACGAACTCAATAACGAATTTCCAAAAGCTTGGAGTTGATAATCAAACTCATGCCATCACTAAAGGACGATTTCAACTCTTGCAAAATTACTGGAATTAATGCCAGGAGAATGCCGCTATCATTGAGGCAGTAGCAACCGACGCAGACGCGGCACAGCTTCCCTTCTTCAAGAGCAAGCTGCTAGACAAGGCGGAGGTCTCGTACATGCAAGCCTACGACTTCTTTCAAGAAAAACTCGAGGCATTCAACGTCGCTTCAATTTCCATTCCTGTACCAACGGCGGCCGCAACGATGTCTATCAACGAGATCCGATTGCCGAAGATCAACTTGCCTTCTTTCTCCGGTAATGTAACCGAGTGGCTAACGTTTCGCGATTTGTTTCTTGCGCTCGTTAAAAATCGCCGTTCCATATCGCAAGTCGAGAAATTGCAATATTTATTATCCGCGGTTACTGGCGACGCTGCTAAGTTGATTTCCCATCTTTCTCTAACCGATAGTAATTTCGATGTTGCATGGAAGGAACTCACGAATCGTTACGAAAATCAACGCGTTATTATTGACGCATATTTCAAACGTTTATTTACCATTCCTAATGTTTCGTCTAACGATCTGTACGGGTTAAAACAATTACGCTCCAATTCATCGGAATCGATAAATGCTCTGCGTGCCTTGAAATGTTCTGTAGATGAATGGGATATGATTTTAGTCTACATTCTTGTACAAAAACTAGACAAATTGACGAGAAAAGATTGGGAAGTCAGCTTAGGTTCAGAGAGGAGATATCCTACGATGGAAAAACTATACGCGTTTCTAGATACACAAATTCGTTCGCTTGAGGCTGTATCCAAGGACGGAGATAACTCGAAGTCCGCCAACGGAAACTCATCCGAAAAGAGTTCCGGTGCTCGCTCGATTCCAAATGCGGCACGAAAAAATAATATAGTGCGTTCTCACCATACAAACACCGCGAGTACGTGCGCTCTTTGTTCCGAAACACATCGTTTAATGCATTGCGAGAAATTTCAAGCGTTAAGCATTTCGCATCGACTAGAGTTTGTTCAAAAAAATAATATATGCAAAAATTGTTTGACCAAAGGTCATTACGTTTCGAATTGTCGTAGTTCCTTTACTTGCTTGAAATGTAAAAGACAACATCATACTTTGTTACACGAGAATTCAAGGTCAAGTTTAACGACAACAACAGACTCTGGACAATGCGATAACGCGTCCAACGTACATTCACACGTGAACGCGGGAGTTAAACCCGTGCTCCTGGCTACCGCACGTGTTTGTATAGGATCAGAAAACGGTCGACATGTTTACACGCGAGCACTAATCGATCAAGGTTCCGATGCCACATTCGTTTCGTCACGAGTCGCTCAAATGTTGAGAGCTCGTTTAATTTCAACACGCGTAAAGGTATCTGGCATCGGTGACACTACGTCTAATTGCGTTCAACATGCCGTCTCTATTTCTATCAGCGCGACTAATAAAAATAATACGATTCTTCATACCAAAGCATTGGTCGTTCCAAAAATTACAGCGTACATTCCACCTCATTTCCAATTACAAGAGATTCCGTTTCTTTCCAAATTGAATCTAGCCGATCCAAATCCAAGCTCAAATGATGCAATCGAAGTACTTCTCGGGGCCGAATTATACGGTTCAATTATGATGGGTGGCTTAATGAAAGCTTCTAACGATGCTACACTTGCGCAAGAAACGATATTCGGGTGGATCATTTCGGGTCCTATTTCAAACCAAAAAAATAGCCAAAGAATTCACGTTCACCAAGCAACTTCTGGCAATCTCGATTTCGAACTCCGACGTTTTTGGGAGCTGGAAGAAATTCCAACGACACACGCTCTCTCAGAGGAAAATCTTCGTTGCAACTTACATTTTCAAGAGACACATATGCGCGATTCTTCAGGGCGCTATGTTGTCCGCTTACCCTTCAAGTCTGGTCCTCCGATAAAAATCGGCGAGTCAAGGTCAGTAGCTACGCGTTCACTCGCGCAACTAGAGCGACGTTTAGCCAATTCTCGGGAAATTTCAGGGCAATACGTCGACTTTCTTAACGAGTACGAAGAGCTCGGGCATATGCAAAAAATCGAAAACGTGCAACGCTTCTTTCAACCGACGTTTCTACCTCATCATCCAGTTATTCGCGAGGACAATACTACAACCAAACTTCGTGTAGTGTTTAATGCCTCGGCAAATACCTCGAATAACACTTCTTTGAATGACCATCTTATGATTGGTCCAAAGTTGCAAGCCGATCTTCCGGCGATTATTCTTCAATGGCGTTTGTACAAATACGTTTTTTCCGCTGATATTCAGCAAATGTTTCGACAAATACAGATTCATTCAGACGATCGCCAATATCAATTAATATTGTGGCGTACGATTCCGAACGAGCCAGTCCATACTTATTCATTAAATACCGTTACTTATGGTACTGCCTGCGCGCCTTATCTCGCCCAACGCGTGCTCAAACAACTTTCAATCGACGAGAGTTCGCGTTTTCCACTAGCTCAAGCAATTTTGCAAAATGAAATATACGTTGACGATGTCCTATCCGGAGGCGATGATAAACCATCCACGATTAAAAAACGCGACCAACTAATCGGCTGTTTACTAAGCGCAGGCATTCATCTCAGAAAATGGGCCAGCAACGATTTTGAAATTCTACAAGATATGAATCCTGCGAATCACGGTCTAGCAAGTTCCAAGCCTTTCCAAGAAGGTGAACAATTAAAAATACTCGGTATTCATTGGACACCTTGCGATGATAACTTTTCCTTTGAAATAAAATTCCGTCCACCATCTACCGACATTTCGAAACGACAAATCCTTTCGACGATAGCGAAAATATTCGATCCCCTCGGATGGGTGTTTTCGATCACGATATCTCTCAAAATTCTACTGCAAAAACTGTGGAAATTTTCCTACGGATGGGATGATATTCTTCCTGCGGAAATAACAACCGAATGGAATGCTTTTTGCGAAAAGATGTTACACTTGACGACTCTGCAAGTTCCTCGTTGGTTAGGCTTCGAGCGTAACATTCAGTGCTTGCATTTACACGGCTTTTGCGACGCTTCATCTAAAGCCTATGCAGCGGTAGTCTATTCAAAAATTGTCACGAATTCTGGCGATAGTCATGTTCGATTTCTTCTATCAAAAACCAAGGTTGCTCCGATTAAAACGATTTCGATTCCACGACTCGAGCTCTGTGCGGCTCAGCTGCTAGCACGCTGTATTTCGTTTACTATTGACGCGATGAAATTGCAAAACATTCCTGTGTTTTGCTGGAGTGACTCGACAATCGTATTAGCATGGTTGCAAAAGGCTCCATCAGATTTAAAAGTATTTGTAGCTAACAGAGTGTCTTCTATTCAAACGAAGCTTCCTACGGCGACATGGCTGCATGTGCCAACAGAAGATAATCCCGCAGATTGCGCATCGCGCGGCATAAATCCAGCTCAGCTAACGCCTTCCAGTTCCTGGTGGAACGGCCCGGCATGGCTGAAATTTAACGAGGATAATTGGCCAGTTCAATCTACGATAAGTTGCACCGAAGATGATTCCGAATTGAAAGCGTCAAATGCAGTCCATTCGCATCATTCAAATCGAGCGGAACTTTTTGAATCCTTCAATCATATCTCCACGTGGCCACGCTTACTACGGGTCACCGCATACGTCCTTCGGTTCAAGTTTCGAACGAAAGTCCCAGATGTTGCTCAAGGTCTCTCTATTTTGCAAGTCGATGAAATAAAAACCGCGCACAGATTCTGGATTAAACAGATGCAAACGGAATACTTTTCAAAAGAAATCGTCGCTTTCAAAGCCAAGTCGAGGTTACCAGTTCGATGCTCCATCCATTCTCTCGATCCGTTCCTGGATCCCTCCGGTATCCTACGCGTGGGTGGTCGACTTCAACTGTCTGACCTTTCATATGATCGTAAATTTTCGATTCTACTTCCAAAGCATTACCTTTCTAAGCTCATTATCGATCAAATTCATAAGGATACACTTCACGGCGGTGTACAGTTAATGCTTCGCACGTTGCGAAAACAATATTGGATTCTGGGGGCGCGAAGCATGGTAAAAGGTTGTATCCGCAATTGCGTGACATGTACTCGGCATTGCGCCATAACCGGCGTACAATTTATGGCCGACCTTCCTACATTTAGAGTAATTCCGTCCCGTCCATTTTGCCATACGGGACTTGATTACGCCGGCCCCTTCGCAATTCGAGACGCTTCCGGCCGCGGACGTAAGTCGCACAAAACATACATCTCGCTATTTGTTTGTCTCGCTACACGAGCTATACACTTAGAGCTCGTTCATGATTATTCCACGGCTGCGTTTCTCGCATCTTTCGAACGGTTCGTAGCGCGTCGTGGCATTCCATCCGATCTTTATTCCGACAACGCGACTACCTATCAAGGCGCGGATCGCGAACTTGTTACAGCGATCCGACAGACTCAAGCCGACGTAGATCTGCAGGCGAAGTTCGCGTCAAAGCCAGTTCAATGGCATTTCATTCCGCCTTCTGCCCCTCATTTTGGGGGCATGTGGGAGGCAGGTGTTAAGAGTGTTAAGCACCATTTGCGACGTATACTTGGTTCCTGCACACCTACGGTCGAAGAGTTCACCACGCTTCTATGTAACATCGAAGCATGTTTGAATTCGCGCCCGATCGCCGCACTTCATGACGATGTAAATTCTTGCAATGCGTTCACACCAGGGCATTTTTTAATTGGTAGCGCCATTAAATCGATTCCGAGTCCGAGCGTCTTACATATCTCCGAGTCACGACTCGATCGATGGCAATTAATGCGTGCGAAATACGAGCAATTTTGGAAATTGTGGAGTCTTGACTACTTGAACACCTTGCAGCAGCGTTTTAAATGGCAGAATCGATCTGATGAATTTCGCATAAACGATATTGTTCTAATAAAAAATCCTAATTTACCTCCCTGCAGATGGGAACTTGCGAGAATCATCGAATGTAAGCCTGACAAGGATGGCCTGGTGCGAGTTGCTCAGGTCAAGACCGCGTCTTCTACTTTTGTAAGATCTATTGTTAAACTCTGTAAATTGCCGGTAAGACCGGACGGTTCAGCGTAATCTAAATTCTGCAGGTTGTCTCCAATGATTGCAGTTCAATGTGTAAGGATTTACCCCTGACTGTCATTTGAATCCCTTGGCGATTCAACCCGAGGGGTATGTTTGGGAAAAAATTAAATTTCCGTGATCCCTGCGCGCCTTCGATATACGCTCCTGAGAGCTCTCTGTAATTGTGTACATCGACAGTTTGTTATTGCGTCCACAAGGGCGAAGCGCCGAATTAGGAGAGAGTTTCCGCGTCTTTAAAAAGGAGCGATGCGGTACGGAAGGCGAGTCTGGTACGACGAGCCGTCCGGTAAACCCGAGAAGAACATTTGTGATCCGAAGAATAAAAATTACGTATTCTTACTTAGAATAAAGAGACTAGTTCCTGCTATCTATCCTTGCCTATCGACGCAGTCCACAAGAGAGAACTAGGCGATAGCTCCGATAAAACCCAAAGGAGAAAATATACAAAACATATTTAATAACTATATCACTAACATATATAATTAATACTTATAATAAATCATTTTTAAAGTAATTTTTTTTAAATTCTAGTTATCACTTTATCAGAATTATGAAAAAAAATTGATACAATTGTTAGAAAACTTAAATGTGCATAACTTTTTAATATATAGGCATTAATAAAATAAACATAGTGATTGTTAATTTTTTATGCTACAGCTACGCATAAAAGTACTAAAATACTTAGAACTTTAAATTACTTTAATATTCAACTGTATATATTATTATAACGTTTCTCGTTTTATACTATATTTAAAAAATAATATTTAATAATTACTTTATTGCACTTACAACTATGCATATGTATTTAATACTGTAACCATTTAAATAATAAAATATATATATAATTACTGTGTATGAAATTAATACATTCAAAATAAAAAAAGTACATATGCAAAAATAAACTCTATAAAATCTATAAATAAACGTAATAATAATAAACTGTGCAATAAACGTAATAATAAACGTTCAAATATTTTATTTATTATATATTAAAATTATTATATTTAATAACCTGTCCTTTTCTTGTTTAGATCTCCTCATTTTCGCATCTCTTTTTTTGTTCTTCCTTTTTCCTAAAAAGAAATATGTGATTGTTATACATAGGTGCAATAAGTCAATTCTGCAATAAATATTCTATACAAAAATAACAATAAGTTCTTAAATGTTGTATTTAATTTAAAAAAACTAATACACGCAATAATGAACAGATAGTGCATGTGTTCACCCTCTTTAAAATCAGTTTCTTATAAAAATAAAAAGTTTGAGATAAGATGATAAAATAGTTAAATTGAGGTATATTATATATAACTTACAAATCTCGGTCAAATCTCTGCTTGGCTAAAATTAGCCATCTTGCAATTATATCCTCAACTTCCTTATTTGTTAAATTGGTTCTTGAAGTTCGCGCAGCATCTAACAACAAGTTTAAACAGATATGTGTGGTTATAGATTATATAAAAATTTAAAGCGACTTAATTTTATATATATATATATGTATATATGTATATATACTATTCAAAATTATTTTATATTCCTATGATTACATATTATTGAATAATGATATTAGAGTTCTAATAGCATCATCCAATATAACCATGCATAGAATGCTATATATAAAGTGTCAAAAATATGTCAATAAAAACATTTCTGTGATTAAATATTTATATACTTACTTATGATACATATAGTAATGCGAAGATTTTTAAAGGCATTTTTCAATTTTGCACCAGCCCAACTATATTCCATTGCTAATTTATTTGTTAAAATATGTTTCATCATGTACGAAATCACATCATGATGATCCTTACCTCCTAAAAAGCTCAATTGTCTTGTCTAAAAATATAAAATAATTTAATTAATATTAGTTTATGATCTAAAAATATCAAAATAATAAACATTTGTTTTTCTCTTATAAAAAAAGTTAACTATACTTTTCTTTTAACTTCTTTAAAATTATTTAACATTATATAAATAAATAAATATGTCCAAAATATTGCTTTTTATAAGACATTTCAATAAAATGTTTCTAATCGTAAGTATAAAATGATAATATTTTGTATATACCATTTCTGCAGCAACACATTTGTTTTTTAATTGATTATCAATTCTCTGTAATTGTTCTACGGTATCTGCTGGCAAATCGAAATCATAATGTTCATTTTTTTTTAAATCCGTTTCCTCATTTTTTCTTATGTGATTATCCAACTTTATTAAACGTTCATCAATTGTTGTAAGATTTAACAATACTGCATTTAGTTTCCTGATAATTAAATTATGAAAATCTGCAAAAATAATTGACACATATTATTGTATATCTACTCATTGTCAGATTATATAAATATTACGAATTATATACCATTTTAAATATATGTTTACAGTGATATAAATAAAAAAAGTTAAAACTTTAATAATATATATATATATATATATAGGTAAGCTTTTACAAAAATTTAAAATTAATAACACATATATTTTTACCTACATCAATCTCAGCATTACAAGTATCGGATGTAGATATTGTATCTGAATTTTGTGGAACAAGGTCATCTTTATTTGCTGTTCGATGTTCTTGTGAACTTATAGATTTACTATATGTAACTGCAGACTTTTTAGACTGAATATTAATTATTTTTTCATTACTTATTTGTATCGGAGGCTTAGTTATTTTCTTATAATTTTTTATCAGTGGTTTTTTTATTTCATAAGTCATTTTGCTTTTATTTAAATCGTTTGATATATTAGAAGCTTCATCTAAATCATTGCTTGTGTCAGTTCTATCTGAATTATCAGAAGAACTTGAAATTTTTTTACTCGATTCATTTTCTTATCACCTTGTATTAATGGTGTCTTTATTTCACAGATTTTGCTCTTATTTATTGTTAAAGCTTTTGGTGTATTAGGAAAATTATCTAACTCTAAATCATTGCGAGTTTTTAATTTATTGATGCTTGTGTCGCTTGTATCAGAATTATCAGGAGATGAACCTGTATTTTTTATGCTCGTTGATATCTCGATTTTTTGAGGTTATTTCCATCATCACCATCTATATCGAATATTTGTTCAGCTAATTTAAGTTTGTCTATAGCTTTATCATATGTATCTAAAACGTATAAAATTTTTGAATATTAAAAATTAGATTTTTGTTTTTATATATTTTATAATCAAATATCACTTAAAATTTAAATTTTAATATATACTTTTAATACATATATATTATAATTTCAATTTATATAATTTTTGATAAAAAAATAAAATACATTTTTTATATTACTAACCGCTGCTACCAAAAATACGGATTATTTTATATAATTGCCAATCATCAGAAGGAAATATTCTTTTCATAATTGCTTTATTTATCTTAATTTGACTTGTATATGATGGCCATTTACATTCCTTATTATTTTCAGTTAACCATTCAGAAGGAACAATTTGTAAACCATCTTCGAACTCCACAATATTATACGCCATAATAACTGTAAATAAAAATTGATCAGCATTGAAATTATAAATAATCTATGATGTAAATAATATGATAAAAATGTGACGATAATAATAATAATAATAATAATAATAATAATATTTGCAATTTATATTAGAGTATTATAATTACGTTTAATTATTTAATTACAAATGCAAATTAATATTAAACATGTATTATTCAGTTGTGTGTAACATCGGAAATATAATATAATTTTTTTTATAAGGCATTTTCAACATTTTTGCTCTAATTTTATCAAACTCTCATGTCTGAAGATGAGAATATTCAGACATGATACCAATATTTAAAGTTAATGACGAAATAGGCTGTGTATATAAATCTTCCACTAACACAAGTACTTTGCCAATAGCATACATTTTATTGTCATTAGATTTAATGAAATTTAAAATTGACATTATTTGTCCATTTTCAAAAGAAATGCAATTATTTTTTGGATCATCACAGTTAATATAATATTGATTATTGCAAAAAATTTTATATTGTTGTACAGAAATGAAATCTTTCGTAATAGGACCATCACAATGAGAGCGTGTAAAACATTTTTCCATATCGTATGAATTTGAATATATTTTGAATGTTTCATTATTATGTATTGTCTCAATTTCTGCAAATCTTCTTGTTAATTGCTGTAATGGTTGGTTAGTTTTACGAATTAATTTTTTTAACGTAGACATATAATTCTCAAATTTAAATGCACTAAATTTATCCAGAGCACCAAATTGTTTTACGTCTGCAGCAAGATGTAATAAATTATGAATATTATGTGAAATATATTTAGAACCGTAGATAACTTGAAATGATTTTACAAAATGTTTTAATAAATTTTCTGCATATTCTATAATAGAAGTTTGATATGTTAAAGTAGGATGTGCAAGAATTGTGATTGCTACATGTAATGTTAGAAAATTTAAATATACATTTTCTTGTAGTATTCCTTTCAATATAATAGGACCTGTATATAATAAAAATTGCCGATATTCTGTGGCTTTCCAATGTTTGATATACTTTAATGATCTTGGTTTTCGAGCAAAATCAGAAGGAATATAATTGCGTAACTTTATTAGTTTCTTAGAAATTTGTTCTTTGTCTGAATTTGATAATCTTATCTTAAGTGGTCCTGAAAGCCATAACATAATAAGTTTACGCATAACACCCAAACATACCAGGTGCATATAATCTAGTGGCACATTTGTAACTAAGCCTAGATTTGGTATATTTTTTAAAATTGTGTCACCAGTTTGATAATCAAGATTATAAGATCCAGTAAAAAATTCTTTATCATTACGTAACATCATATTAGATGTGTATGGAAAACATATATGTCCTTCTATATTATCACCTTCAATAATGCATTTAGTGCAACTATTATATCCAGCGTGTCCTTTTACATTTAAAATAAATGATTTAGCAGGAGCGTCACAAATTATTGCTTTAATTTCGACTTTTATGATCTGTCCCTCATAATCAATCCCATTATTTATAAAAGCAATAGCATCACCTACAAACATTTTTAAAAACTCATTTGCATTTTTTGGTTTTCCTTCACCATAATATAAGGCAATGACATATACATTGTTTATAATATTATCTGCACATAATATTGGCCATAAACTCTTTGTGGAATACTTATATATAGGTAAACCATCAATATTTATAAATAATTGAATGTTATCAAGAGCAAAATTCAATCTTTTACGTTCTTCAATAATTTTTAGAAGAGCTTTTTCGAGACCTAAGTGGCAGTAATCTCCGTTTTCAATTTGTATAATTTCAGTTGATTTAGGAGTTTGCAATAATGTACGTGGATCTTTAGGCAAAGTATAATTAGTGTGTGTTTGCAATATCTGTAAAAGGTGACGGAGTGATTTGAGTGATATCTTTTCTTCAATAGCCCATTTACTTATGTCATGTATAAAAGTTTCGTTATCATTTAAACACAGATTTTCATAATTGTTATCGACTATAGCTTGCAGCTTATTTGCATCCGTGTAATTTTGTATCATACAGGCATTATTTTCATTCAGAAAGTTAATATTATTTTCATCATAATATTGATTTAGATTTCTATCTGAGTATACTTTATCAGAATCACATAAAGACGAAGCATTCTCATCAACAACAATTAGTTGATCATTATTATTATTAATTATTGCCATAGAATCCGCAGAATCAGTCTGATGAGTTATCATATTCATATCTGTTACTGTGTTTCTTGCAACTAATCTTTGTTTATGTCTTGCACTATAAAATATTGAGTGTTTTCGTTTGCGACCCATATTTTTCACAAAATATATTTTTTTTCCTAAATATACATATACAATGAAAAAAAGATATCTTGTTACAATAAATATGAAAAAAATATAAGACAAACATAAGATAAAAAATATTGTATATACTAACCTTAATTTTTATGTTGATGTTTTTCACTTTGTTAAATCACTTCTTATTGCTAAGTGATCTTCTGAGATCACTTATTTTGAGTCAAAATGTCCTCTTATGCAAATAAAAAACACGTGCTGGTACACCAACAGACTGCGTATACGCTGCAGAGCGTTTTGGGCAACGTGTACGCGCCTACACGGTCACGCTTGCATTAGGATTAGGTAAGATTAGGTTACATTAAGTAGCGTCCATTAACGGTGACGTGTTGATTCTTTTACTTTTAGATCAAATCAACGTCAAGTCTTGACAAGATGACAACTTAGCAGTCATTCTGCTGAACGCGACTATTTTAAAGAAAAATATTTCAAATAAAAGTTGTTTGATTCAAAGGAGGTCATAAAGTAGATGATGCCCTTTATTTGATGAATATTTTAAGAGATATTTGAAGTGGTGTACGTGTTATTTTAAATTGGACACCCTAATATATATTTAGTTATAGCAGTAATAAATATAAATAAATAAATATAAATTATTTATTAAATATATTATAAATTAAACTTTATTTTTCTAATTTTAATTGTTGATCGTCACAGCACAACATCTTTATGATGTCACTTCACTGTGACATTTTCTTGCTATGACAGATTTTTTATCATTATTGTTACATTTCGTGATATACTAGTTATATCAATGTGACATTTTTGATGATATCACTGTAACATCATAAAGATGTTGTGCTGTGACGATTAAATATATATTTTATCGTCACAGCAGAACATCTTTATGATGTCACTGTGACATTTTCTTGCTATGACAGATTTTTTTATTCTTATTGTTACATTTCGTGATATACTAGTTATATCAATGTGACATTTTACAATGATATCACTTCAATTGTGATTAATGATATCACTGTTACCTTCCAATAATCTCACAATGACATCACAGTGACATTACATTTTTTTGTCACCTTGTGACTCTATTGTGAGCTTATTGTGATGTCACTGTGACATTTTTTGCTATGGGGGATATAATTAACTTATAAGATACATAATAACACAAATCGCTAACACAACTAATATGGTCAGTGCTGTTAATGTGGGCAATAAGAAAAGAAGTTTTAGTAATATATATAAGTTATCATCTAATTGCATTCATTTATCGCTAAATAATTTTAATACAAGCCAACATTTTAATATAAAAATATTAATTTCTCTTTGATTTTAACGTAAAAATAAAAAATTCATGAATACACTAAATACACAAGTAACTATTATTGTGATACTTAAAAAATGATAAAACTTATTGACGTTGTTGCTTTGCCTGTAAAAAATAAAAGTAATAATAAATATGTTGTTATATCGAAAACTAAAATATACAAGTAAAACGTAAAACATACTAGTTCTCTGTCGTAGCGCGTTTTTGAGTGCCTTAACCAAGCTGACACATAGTTCTGAAATTGTTTATCTGTCAAAAATGGAAAGTGTTTTCTAGTCGATCCTACAAATGTAACAAAAAAAAAGTTAATATAGTACCGGTACAATTATTATGCTATTAAAAGCATTAATTTTTTATAATTATATATTTTTACATTTCTATATACGTTTTAAAATTATTAGTGTGTTCACTTCGAAGTTGCCTTTGCGACCCATCCAAGAACATTTTGTACCCAATTTATTAGTAAATATTTTTTCTAGTCCAGCTTTTATTTGATCGTGGGGAGAAGTGCCTCCTAATAAATAGACAAATGTTTCCTACGAAAAAAATGTAAATACATATATATATATATATACAATTGTTCGAGCCTTTTCTGGTAAATATTGAGCATCTTTTTTGTCTATTTTAATTTCAATTAAAGTCAGTTAGTCAGAAGGAAAAAGGGTTAAATATATATTTTTTAAAAATAGATATCAGTAGTTTTGGCATATTCAACAATGGTACAATGAAATTATAATGAATGTTATAAAATAATCCTAGTTTAATCAAGCTTGAACAATCAAAATTGCTTTTGAAAGCAATTTCTTTCTAACCATTTACATTATTTTACCAGCTCGAACCTTGAATTTTGTCTCAAATATTCAAAAAACAAGAAATAAGAAATGTAGACTATTTTTACCATTTGTTTTTGTCCTTCCTCATTAGTTTTTAATGCGATGTCAAAATCAAGTAATTTTGTAAATTTCTTGAAAGGTTTGTTCGGAATAAGAGAAAAAGTACTACTACAGCTTGAACCAGATGCTGAGAGCAGTGGAAGCGAATTATTTGTACGCTCTAATTGCTTTAAAAATGCATTTTGTTGTTCCAATAATTTTTTAATCGCAATCGTGTTTTGCAGGATTGAAACAATATTCTGACTATCTGAAATATAAATTTACAAATTATATTACTATAAACAAAAGAACAATAAATATGAATGATTACCTGCTGGAAAATTTTCAAAAATGATATCGGTTGGTATCATATTATTTACTGGATTAACAGCATCTTTAGGATCTAAATAATGGAAATTTTTAGTATCATTATTGTATTTATTTAATATTAAATTAATAAATTAATAGACACTATATATATATTAAGCGGGATTACTTAAAATCGACTTGTATTGTTTAGTTTAATACCTTATTGTACCAAAAATTATTTGTTTATACCTTCATCAGAAGTTACATGGTCTTCAGAGGCAATATTATTCTTTTTATTTTGACTCACGTTTATTGCTGTTTCATCCATATTTTCGATATCCTTGTCCAAGTTTTGGTTATCATCATTAATCAAATCTAAATGTATAAAAAATTACACTATTAAGCATTACTTTATTTGCAAGTTAAAAAAATAATGTTAAAGATTTATAAAAATAATATATATATTTATTTATTGTTATACCATTTGTCAACTGTTCATTTTCTAAATGCAAATCCATGACAGTCATTAACGGAGATGGTGTCATTCGCGGATTTGAATCGTCATCATTTAAGTTGTTTGCTGTAACTGGTTGGAATGTTTTCTTTTTTCTTTTCCCTCGGCCTAATTGCGAACATGATGTATCTGATGTATCGGTTTGAATTTTTTTATGTACAACATCTATAGTTTCCTTATATGAATCTGTAATTACATTAATTGTCTATATATATACATACATTTGTATTACATGATTTATATAAGTCTTTTCCATAACCGTATTCATAAATATTGGGAAGTTATGATTTGATATATTAAATACGAAAAAGTCATTTTTTTAATATAAAACATGTTTAATTAAGATATTATCTTATTATATACTATCAATATTTTTATGACAATACTTACTACTTTGAAATATTAGTTGCACTATGTATTTTTGCCAATTGTCTTTTGGGCCCGTATTTTGTTTTTCGGTGTCATCAGCGAAAAATATGGTGGAGGTTTAAAGATGTTTTAGAAGGAGGGAAATATCAATGTATCCCGTGATTTAGTAAGAAATGCGAGAGCAAGCAGGCGAACGGATCGGGAAAGCCAAGAAGCGAACAACGCGCTTTCAATGGGAGACATAAAGCCCCCTGAAAAATATGCGATAAGAGACAAAGTAATGATTCAAAATTTTGGATGTACATCTGGGCTGGGCCGCCCAAAAAAATTAATTCCCGCTAAAAAGGACTCTATCAAGTAAGCCCGTGTTTTAAGAAATGATCGTTATGTGTTGACCGACTTGAAAATCATCAGCTAACAAACACTTCCTATTGCGGCACATGGGAGGCAGCAAATAGGGCGACTGTGGAAGCCGTGTTAGTTTAATCCATTAATTTAAACTATGCGAGTTAAGAAAATATACATGTATTCCTCTTTTGTTATTTCTACTTTTAGTTCCATGTCAAACCTACGTTGAGATGAAAAAGTATTGTATTCCTATTTATTTTTGTAATTGTCTTTAACTTGGTTTTTTCAAGCTTTAACGGGACGATTAACTGTCAGGCTGGCCCGAATTGTAGCGGAATTGCAAACCGCTCAAGAAAGTTGAGATCTATATATTGTTACGTCCCTGATCTTTCATCCCCCTGAATATCATCCCTTGTGTCGTGGAGCTTCATCGTTAATGGGGGTTGTTTATTGACAACCGCCCGGTGGTTGTTTTCAGGCTCCATGACAGTTTTGGTCTAGCTGTCATCTCGAACGGACGTGACTTGACCAGAGAGCAATCCTTCTTTCTTTCGCGTGTACATTAGTCATTGTATTTCATCATTGTATAAAGGATCATTTCTTCATAAGAGAGTGTATTTATTTCGCGAGCCGCGAGTGAGTGAGAGTGTGTGCGAGAGACGTCTTTGCGAGAAAGAACGTCCGGAGGACGTAACATTTTGGGGGCTCGTCCGGGATCGGATCGAAGGAATATCTCACCGCAGCGGAACGGAAACGTCGAGAATGATACATTCCCCGAGAATTACCCGTTCACAAGCTCCGTCTCGAACGACTGGCAGCGAGGAATCAGGAGAGCAAACGGGCTCGTTACCGGAAGTCGCAGGAGAACCGGCGGTAACAGAATCTACAGCTCTTCGGGTTCTCCTTCTTGAAATGCGAGAGATGCGACAGGAACAGACTCGTCGAGAGGACGAAATTGCGGCGATGCTGCGTCGTCACGACGAGGAACTTCTAGCCTTGAAGGAGATTCATTCCCGGCCACAAAATCTACAGCTAAGTCCTTCTAATAATAGAACGTGTGGAAATTCGGGTACGCATTTTTTAAATAAGAGGGAGAACGATTTTCGCGCGATATTAGGGTACAAATTAAAACCTGATACTTATGACGGGACAGTATCACTTCGTGAATTTTTCTCGCAGTTTAACTTAATTGCTCAAGCAAATAGTTGGGATGATACGACAAAGACTGTTGCACTTGCTTCGAGTTTGAGGGGAAAAGCGCGTTCAGTATTAGAGACGGTAGAAGACGTGTCCAATTTAGAATTCAACGAATTAAAATCAAAACTTGAATTGCGTTTTGGAGAAGGACTCTTATCACAAAATTATTACGTTCAATTTACAAATCGGAAACAAAAGTTTGGGGAAGATTTGGCAACATTAGGTTCGGAACTTGAAAGATTGGTTCGCCTTGCGTATCCCGAGTGCCCACACGAAATCCGAAATAAAATTGCCTGCGCGCAATTCATTTCAGCGATATATGATAATTTTGTCAAACGAACTTTACAATTAGAAAATATAACCTCATTGAGTTTGGCAATTGAAAGGGCAAAAGCCATAAAAATAATTCAAGGGGAGGGTTACGAAAGAAAGAGAGGAAATTTTAATTTTAATAAAAATTTTTCGAGTATTGAAAAAAAGAACGCGCAGGGTAATAAATTAGAAGGCGAACGGGATGAAAGAGATAAGAAAGAAAAGAACGGAAAAGGAAATTGGCCAGGCAGCAAATTTAGCGCCGGCCAAAGAGAATGTTGGACGTGTGGGAAAATCGGACATTTCCGGTACGAATGTCCTATTGAGAAGGGAAACTTGGTTTAGCCGAGCTTACCGGGGAGAGTTTGGCTTCCGTGAAAAATTCCTCGGAAGTTATATTAAATGTAAATAGAATTAAGGATAATGATTATTTCATTTTTAAAGGAAAAATAGATGATAAAGTATGTTCTTTCAAGGTTGACACGGGCTCCGATGTTTCCATAATAAATAGCAAATTCGTTGAAAAAGAAAAAAGGAAGATTTCTAAGAATTTTGTTAATTTAAGATATCCCACCAGAGAAAAAGTTTGTGTAGAATTTTGGGCAGAAGTTAAAGTCGAATTAGGGAAATATTCGTTAAAAATTCCAATGTTTATTGCAGACATAAATGATGAATGTCTTTTGGGAATAGATTTTCTAAAAATGGTAAATTTGGAAAAAATCTTTGATTCGGCTTTTGGAATTCCGACGTTTGAAAAAGAAATAGCTAGAATTGAAGATTCTTTTAAAAAAGTTCCAATCCCCTTGAAAGAACTCTATGAAATGAATTCTCAACATTTAACTGAAATAGAAAAGGAAAGTTTTGTCGATTTTCTTAATGAATTTGATGATTTATTTTCTGAGAACATTATTGCGGGAAATTGTACTGTTGTAGAACATAATGTAAATGTGCGAGATTCTCCTCCCATAAAACAGGTTCCTCGTAGGATTCCGATTCAAATGAGGGAAGAAGTCGATAAGATTTTGGAAGATATGAGTTCACGTGGAGTAATTGAGGAGTCACATAGTCCATGGGTTTCTCCTGCTGTCATGGTTAAAAAGAAGGACGGTTCTATAAGGTTCTGTGTTGATTATAGAAAATTAAACGAGGTGACTATTAAGGATTCTTATCTCCTTCCCCGAAGATGACATTCTTGATCAGCTAACAGGTAATTCTTGGTTTTCCACTCTTGATCTTAAAAGTGGGTATTGGCAAATTAAGATCCGTCCCGAAGACAAAGAGAAAACGGCTTTTTCAATAGGAAAAGGACTTTGGCAATTTACAATTATGCCCTTTGGGTTGTGTAACGCCCCTGCAACATTTGAACGCCTTATGGAAAAGGTCTTACAAAATTTATTATCAAAAATTTGCCTTGTTTATTTGGATGATGTGATAATTTTTGGGAAAAGTTTTACTGAAATGATAAACAATCTTAGAACAGTATTTTTACGATTAAGAGAAGCAAATTTAAAAATAAATCCGAAGAAATGTGTGTTATTTAGTAAAACTGTAAAATATTTGGGTCATGTGGTTTCCGCGGAGGGCGTTGTTACAGATCCCGATAAGATTTCCGTTGTTAAAGATTGGCCAATACCTCACACAAAAAAACAATTACGAAGTTTTCTGGGATTTTGTTCTTATTATCGTAAATTTGTTAAAGGATTCTCTTCCTTAGCTAAACCCCTTTACATGTTGACAGAAGGTCAAATTAAATACATATGGGGAGATGAATGTCAAAAAGCTTTTGAAAAGTTAAAGTTTTTATTATGTTCTTCTCCAATTCTTTCTTTTCCAAGGGAAAAGGGAGAATTTTTATTAGATACCGACGCATCGAATATAGGAATCGGTGCAGTGTTGTCTCAGAAACAAGATGGAGAAGAGAAAGTAATTGCTTATTTTAGTCGTGTGCTTAATAAAGCCGAACGGAACTATTGCGTTACTCGCCGGGAACTTTTAGCGATAGTAGATTCTATAAAATTTTTTCGTCATTATCTTTTGGGACAAAAGTTTTTAATCCGTACGGATCATGTTTCGTTACGATGGCTTTTATCTTTCAGAGATTTGGAAGGTCAATTAGCTCGATGGATGGAGAGATTACAGCAATACGAGTTTGAGATTATCTATCGTAAAGGGATTTCTCACAATAATGCTGACGGATTGTCTAGAAGACTTTGTGAATCAAACAATTGTCAATATTGTGCAAAAGTGGAAAAGAAAAATTCAGAGGAGAGGAAACAAACAGTTTCTCGTATTGTGTTCGAAGGCGAAAATTTGGAAAATTGGCGTGAAATGCAACGACAAGATCCTGACATTTCATTTATTCTTCGTGCCAAGGAAACAAAAATTCGTCCCCCACGCTCAGAAATAGTCGGAGAGGACATTTCAACTCTAATATATTGGTCGTATTGGGATTCTTTGATTGTGAAAAATGGGATCCTCTATAAAAAATGGGAAGCTCCAAATTTAAAATCAAATTTTCTCCAACTCGTGGTTCCTCGAGTACGAATAAAGGAAATATTAGAGGAGACGAATGATTCTCCAACAGGAGGACATTTCGGAGCCAATAAGACTCTAGGAAAAATTCGAAAACAATTCTTCTGGGCAACCTGCAAACAAGATGTTGAGGAATGGTGCAAAACCTGTAAAATCTGTGTTTCAAAAAAAGGTCCTTCAGGAAAAGGGAAATCTCCTCTACAAATTTTTAACGTTGGAGCTCCATTAGAGAGAATACAGATGGACATACTTGGTCCTCTTCCTTTGACAAGATCCGGAAACAAATATTTGCTTGTTATCGTAGATTGCTTCACTAAATGGGTGGAGGCTTTTCCTATTAAAAATATCAGAGCTAAAATGGTCGCTGAAGTCTTTGTTAATCAATTTATCTCAAGGCATGGAATTCCAAGTGAAGTTCACACTGATCAAGGGAAGAATTTTGAATCACAACTTTTTTCAGAATTAATGAAATTACTCGGGATAAGAAAAACCAGAACTACCGCCTTGCATCCTCAATCTAACGGACAAGTAGAACGCCAACATCAGACTATTTCAAATTTCCTAGCGAAATACGTATCGGAAAATCAAAAAGACTGGGATCGATGGATTCCCATGTTTCTTTTAGCTTACAGATCTTCGAAGCATGAAACCACTGGCGTAACTCCAGCAGAGCTATATTTTGGTAGGGAACTAAGGTTACCAGTGGATCTTTTACGAGGAAATCCTGAATCTTCTGAAGGAAGACTTCCAAGAAAAAATTTTACTAGAAATCTAAAAGAGAAATTAAAAGAAATTCATTCTTCGGTTAGAGAGCGAATGAATCTGAAATCTTCTCAGATGAAGATTCGTTATGATCGTAGTGCCAGAGGAATTCTTTTCGAAGTAGGACAGAAGGTTTGGTTTTATAATCCTCGTAGGGTTAAAGGGAAAGCTCCGAAATTACAAGGAAGTTGGGAAGGTCCATTCCGGATAGTAAAAAAACTTAGTGACGTGGTGTTTTGCATAGAAAGATCGTCTAGACATAAGAGGAAAATTGTACATTCAGATAGATTAGCTCCTTTTCTCGAGAGAAGTTTAGAAAAATAATTAAGTAGATTGGAGCCCGAAAATGTCGATTTTCATTTAAAAATTCGGGGGGATGTTTTAATTTAAAAAAATAGAATAAGTTACTGCGCATTTTATTTTTCGTTACAGAGTCTTCAATTTGGAAAGAAATTTGTCTTTGACCTGAGAAGAGTTTCCTGAATGGCGGAAAAATTGATCTCCCAGCTTAGTCTTCGAGGGAGAAAATCTTCATCCGTCTTTATTCTACTCTAAGAAGACTGTCTTGCCCGCGGTTTTGATCCGTGGTTTTCCCGCGGGACTTTGGGCAAATGCCGAGACAGGGACTTGGGGAGTCCATGAGGGACGATGGGTCCACGGAAGATACCCCCCCCCCCTTGTCTGAACCGGAGGACGAAGGGAGACTGGGACTTATCTTCAAGGAATTTTGAAAGTCGATTGGGACCAAATTGACGGAGTCGCTCGGTAACCTGCGGCAGCAGCCCAGGGTAGGGCAGGAAGACTCGTCGGTGCCCTGGAATCGACAATTGATACAGTTGTACTGTGGACTTGGATTGGCGAATATAGTCCAACGACCTGCGGCGGGAGCCTACAACTTATGGTGGAACGAGAATTCGTCAGAATCCTAAGTTTGACATCGAAATACGGAGATAGCTTGTATGGATGTGCGACGGAATCCAGAATGGTGGATTGTTCGGTAACCTGTGGCAGGAGCCCAGGGTAGAACAGGATGGGAGTGATGGCAGGGATTCCCCCCCTGAACATCCCAGCCAACATGCATTCGTATGTATATTGGCGATTGCGGGATGTTTCGGAAGGAGGGGATAACTCCCACGGCAAAGGACCGGCGTGCATTGAAGGTCCACGCCCGGCAGAACGCTGTCAACCAGTGGATAGAGCTCCTGGAGAGACCGGGGCTCCCGGGGCAGCGGACTGTCGGGGCCATCCGGCCCTGTCTACGCGAGTGGATAGACAGGGTCAAGGGAGGGGTGACATTTAGGATGGCACAGATGCTTACCGGGCATGGATGCTTCGGTGAGTACCTGTGCCGTATTGGAAAGGAGCGCACGACCCGTTGCGTCCATTGCGGGCACGAGCGTGACGACGCGCAGCACACGCTGGAGGCGTGTGCTGCCTGGAACGAAGAAAGGAGGGAGCTCGTGTCCGCGGTGGGCGCAGACCTCTCGCTACCGGCCGTAATTGCGGCTGTGGTCGGGAGCGAAGACAAATGGAGGGCCTTCTCCTCCTTCTGCGAAAAAGTTATGAGGCAGAAGGAGGAGAGGGAGAGAGCGCGAGAACGGGAGGGGCAGAGGAGGAGGAGGAGGAGAAGGCCTCCCAATGAGGAGGGGAGCGAAGGGGAGGACGGGGATGAAGACTGGCTCCCCCCCCCTCAAGGATCGGCGTCGGACGCGGAACACGGCGCCGACGTCGACCCGACCCGGGATGAAATTAATGGGGGGGTGGGGTGGGACGTACATACCGTCTTATCCCCATCTCCCCTCCCAAGCCCGGCGAGAGAGATTTGAAAAAGGGAGGTGATAGAAAGAATGATGGAAACGGGGGGGGTCTCTCCCGGCGCAGCCGGGTGAGACCCTCTCCCCTGCAGGGGGGCGGGGGCTGCCGGTTGCCGGCCGCGGGACCTAGGTCCCTCGGCCGGGGGATGGGCGGCCCTCCGCCTCCCCAGGGTGCCGGCCCCTTTCCTCCCCCTGTGGGGGAAAGGGGTGCTGGCTTTTTTTTCTTCCCCGGCGGTGGTGGCCGGCCCTCGATTCCCTTTGGGACGGAGGGGGGCCACCATCGACGGGGTTGTGGGGGCTAGCGTCGTCGGGCCTTAGGGCCCGGCGCCGCTGACCGCCCACGCGTGGAAGGGACGGGGGCGCCTGGCCGCTTGCCCGCCTGCCGGTGGCTCATAGGAGTCGGCCGGCGGGGGGGTGGGCGGTCCTGCGCCCTCGTCCAGCCGGGGTCTCCTCGAGGAGAGACCCCGGCGTTAGCGCCGGATGCCGGCGGCCGAGCCCTGAACCCCCTCTGGGGAAAGGTGATTGCCACGGCACCCGGCAGACGGGGGGATTGCGGGGGTCCAAGCTTCGGCTTGATCCCCATTGCACGCGGTCCCCCTCCCGCGAGGGTGCGAGGGTCTGTTGCCCTCCCGCCGAGAAAGACGCCCAGGGTCGGGCGTTCTCGGCTGGAGGGAGCAACCCTCGCGAGGGAAGTCACCCCCCCGGGGGTGGCTTCCCTGAGAGGGCCCCCCTCGGTTGGCGGTCGAACTCGGCTACTCTTTGGGTGCCGGGGGAACCCCAACCGGGGGGGCGGGGGGTGACGGCTCGAGCGGCATACTCGAGCCGTGACCCCGCCCCCCAAAACCAACGGGAGAGCGCGGCGTGGGGTTGATACCGCCCTGCGTCGCAACCGCGAAGACCTGCACTTGCGGGGGGAGGGTGTTGCCTTCAGTAGCATCCTCCTCAGGAGGGATTAAGGTGGGGGGGCGGCTAGTAGGCATGGGATACCAGCATCCTGGCCGCCCCCTAATAACGCCCGAGAAGGTATCCGTAGTGGTTTTAGTGAGGTATGTCTTGCGCCCCCTGACCGATCCATTCGTGGATCGGCCAAGGGGAGTAAAAAGTCCCACATAACCGCCCGCCCTCTACCCAGAGGGCGGGAGTATCCATGAGGATTTCCACTACGTAAAAAAAAAAAAAAAAAAAAAGGGTAGAACAGGAAAATTCGTCGGAGTCCTGAGATCGGCATCGGAATGCAGAGTTATTAGACAACGTTGGATAACCCTCTGTTTCTGATTGTCGGGACGACAATCTTGAAGAAGGGGGGCAGTGTTACGTCCCTGATCTTTCATCTCCTGAATATCATCCCTTTGTGTCGTTGTGGAACTTCATCGTTAAGGGGGTTGTTTATTGACAACAGCCCTGTGGTTGTTTTGAGGCTCCATGACAGATTTGGTCGAGCTGTCGCATCGAGCAGACGCTTTCGAGGCCAATGAGCATTTGTGCATATTATTTATTGTATTGCATCGTTCTTTTGTACTGGATTTTCATATTAAAACTCAGTACCACCTTAAGAGTCTTTATCCTTTTTGGGCGTGTTCCGCGTGTGTGAGAATGTGCGAGTGATTAGAGAGAGAAAACGTCCGGAGGACGTAACAATATATACAAGGATAGATACCGCAGGCTTATCGGCGGACGATATTCGTCTCAGTTTCTTTTACGCGCGATCGCGGCGAAGTATACATATCCGCTTATCTCCTGCGGAAAGCTATGAAGCGGGTGGTCGATTTATTTTTTTATCAAAAGAAAGGACCGACCAGCGACCGACGGAGATCGGCGACCTTTTTGATTTTTCAGTATACGAATGAAGAGCTCGACGCTCGTCAAGTAGTACTCAGTTCAGCCTAGTCGAGTAAAGGTCGCGTCCCGGTGTAACCCTCGACCCAAATAAAGAAGATATTATACTTATATAAATCTAAAGTATAAGACAGACGATAAGAGCCGATCGCGGAAGACAATTCGTTATCCTAAGAAAAATCGACATTTCCGGGCTCCAATCTACTTAATTATTTTTCTAAACTTTTTTCGAGAAAAGGAGCTAATCTATCTGAATGTACAATTTTTTTTCTGATGTCTAAACGATCTTTCTATACAAAACACCACATCACTAAGTTTCTTTACTATCCGGAATGGACCTTCCCAACTTCCTTGTGATTTCGGAGCTTTCCCTTTAATCCTACGAGGATTATAAAACCAAACCTTCTGTCCTACTTCGAAAAGAATTCTTGTGGCACTACAATCATAACGAATCTTCATCTGAGAAGATTTCAGATTCATTCGCTCCCTAACTGAAGAATGAATTTCTTCTAATTTCTCTTTTAGATTTCTAATAAAAATTTTTTTTGAAAGTCTTCCTTCAGAAGATTCAGGATTTCCTCGTAAAAGATCCACCGGTAACCTTAGTTCCCTACCAAAATATAGCTCTGCCGGAGTCACGCCAGTGGTTTTATGCTTCGAAGATCTGTAAGCTAAAAGAAACATGGGAATCCATCGATCCCAGTCCTTTTGATCTTCCGATATGTATTTCGCTAAGAAATTTGAAATAGTCTGATGTTGGCGTTCTACTTGTCTGTTAGATTGAGGATGAAAGGCGGTAGTCCTAGTTTTTCTTATTCCGAGTAATTTCATTAATTCCAAGAAGAGTTGTGATTCAAAATTCTTCCCTTGATCGGTGTGAACTTCACTTGGAATTCCATGCCTTGAGATAAATTGATTAACAAAGACTTCAGCGACTATTCTAGCTCTGATATTTTTAATAGGAAAAGCCTCCACCCATTTAGTGAAGCAATCTACGATAACAAGCAAATATTTGTTTCCAGATCTTGTCAAAGGAAGAGGGCCAAGTATGTCCATCTGTATTCTGTTGTGCCTCCGGGAAGGCACGGAAAATTTTGGGGTCTCATTCGACTGAAGGATGAGGATCCTAGGATCGGCGGGCGTCTCCTCCTTGACTAACTTCGATTGTTTATTTGAATAAATCTTTTATTTCCTTTATTTCTTGAGTTGGTTTAATTCTGTATAATCCCACCTGGGTGGTTAGTTAAGTATACTCGCTCTTGATAGTCAGAGTACAGGTGATAGTTCATATTCTGCGGCTTGTCTTCGACTCCTAGTTAGGTTCTAATTAGCGACTTGACTTTTTGGATTTTCGTTAGCGACTGACTTCATCGCCTCGCTCTCCGTTCGCGGTGACCTCCTGCCCTTTTCTACATCTTTCGGGGGAAGATCTAGAGAAGCTTTTCATTGGCTAATTTTTATTCACACGCTTTTATCTAGGTGCAAGCAAAGCAGGTTGATTCTTCGCTTGCGATCCGCGGTTTTCGGTGTAACGCTTATATTTTATCGCGTTTGCGTCTTTTCGCGATAAGCGCTTCGCGAGAGCGTGAGAACGTTTCTCAAATGATTGTATAATAGCCGACTTACTAATTTATTATTAAAACTATATTAATATAATATAATATAATATAGTTATAGTCATTCGGATTATAACATTTCTCCCCCGTTGAAAAAGAAAAACGGAGGTACGAAGTTTTTTGTTCTTAATTTCTTAACTTACGTATAATAGTGGTTTCCCGTTACAGTATAGTATTACAATCGTTTCTTAAATTCTAGTACTTTGACTTCTTCTTAGGATTGATCTCGGTATTTCGAAGTCAATATTTGTTGTAGTTTGCGGTTTGTTTTTTGTTTTTATTTTTTCTTTTTTTATTATTATCCATGTTAAAATGAATATTGCAGCTACTGTCATTACTGTTCCGGTGAATGTCATTGGGTAGATAAATTGTTTCCGTGCATAAAAATTTTGTTCGTTGTTTTGTAAGTCGTTGTCTATAGTTTCTATTTTGTCTCTGAGTTTTGTCAATTCTAAACGATGTTGTGAGATGTTTTCTAATGTGTCCTGATCATGTCCTATTTTTTCGTCTCGTGGAATGTTATATTTATATTTGGTAGGAAAGTTTCTAAGGTATTTCCGTACAATTTTCCTGCCGTTTGTAATGTTGTGTCTGTTGTTGTCAGTTTACAGTTTTCGTTTAATGTAATCTCGCCTGTGTTTTTGATTACTTTACTCTCTGATCGTCCGTCGCATCGTATAGTTATTGTCTGTTCAGCGGAGGTCGAGTATAGCCAAGTGTCTTCTTGGTGTAAGGTTATCCATATCGTGCGGGACGAGGTATATTGCGAGGACGAAGCAGACGATTAGGTAAGTTCTAATTTTCAATAAATAATTTTAATCTGTTTGTGTGTATGCGTATTGCTCTTCTTCCTTTCTTTACTGTGTAATTGACGCTTGAATTTTTTTCTATTATTGTATACGGTCCTGCCCATAATGCGTCTAATTTCTTAAATCGTCCGCGTCGGAGTGTCTCGTTGTATACGAGTACTTTGTCGCCTATTTTAAATTCGGTTTCTTTCGCGGATTTATCAAAGTATTCTTTCGATTTTATTTTTTCCTCTTTAATATTTTTTTTCGCAAGTTAATTTGAGGCACGTATTCTTTCCCTTAGTTCCTGTAGAGAGTCATCGTAATTATACGTCAGTTTAGGCGGTTTTGTTAGTGCCGTCGGTAGTTCGACTTGTCGTCCGTATAATAATTCAAAGGGGGTATATCCCGTAGCTGAATAAGGAGTGGTATTATATGTAAACATTGCGTATGGCACCCATTCATCCCAGTCGGTTTGGTCAGCATTTATATATTGTCGCAAATATTCGGCTAATGTGCGGTGCGATCTTTCTAATGCTCCATTACTCTCGGGGGATACGCGGTTGTTTGTATCTTTTTTATTCATTAATAATGTTGGCCAATATATTTTTAAATACTTTGCTCATAAAATTTGTGCCTTGGTCTGTTAAAATTTTTTCGGGAATGCCGTGTTCAAAAATTATTTTCGTAACGAACTCTTTCGCGACGGTATTTGCTTCCTGATTTGCGATCGGTATCGCTTTACTGAGTTTCGTCAGGCTATCCTGAAATGTTAGTAAATTTTGTTTCCGTTAGTGGTAACTTGTTTAACGGGGCCGACGATATCTAATTGCACATTTTTCAAATGGTTTATTCGGAGTATCTGTGATTACGAGGGGTGCTTTTATTCGGCGCGATAATTTATTTTTTGGCAGGATTTGCATTTTGCGATATATTGTTCGACATCTTTTGTCAATCCTGGCCAGTTATAGTTTTAATATCGAATTCTTTTGATTGTTCGTTCGATTCCTTGATGCCCTCCTGTGGGTGCATCGTGATATTCATAGAGTATTGTTTCTTTTCCTCTTCAGAATATTTCCTTGTATTATCTGCGAATTCTTCCTCTTCTTTTTCTTCTTCGTCTTCTTCTAACGTGAAGATTCTATTTTTTGTCTCCTCGTTGATATCTCGGGTTACTTGTCGGCTTAGCGCGTCGGCATTCGCGTTTGCTCGTCCGGCCTTGTGTATGATTTCATAATCATATTCCTCGAGTTTCAGTCTCCAACGGATTAATCTAGACCCGGGGTCAGTTACATTGAATAGCCATATCAAGGGTTTATGATCGGTAATTATTTTAAACTTTGTGCCATAAATGTATGGTCGAAAATGTTTAACAGCCCATACAATTGCCAATAGTTCCTTCTCCGTAGTATTATAATTTTGTTCCGCGCGAGATAATACTCGGCTGGCGTATGCGATAGGTCTATCCTTGCCTACCGTTCCTTGTGATAGTACGGCTCCGATTGATAGTCCGAGGCATCGGTAGTCACGTTGAATTCTTCATTGAAATCCGGATACTTTAGCACTGGCGCTGTCGTTAATTTTTCCTTTAATTTTTCAAACGCAATTTGTTGTTTGTTTTTCCATTCGAACGTTTCCGTTTTCTTCGTTAATTTTGTTAACGGTTTTGCGATTCGCGAAAAATTTTCTATAAATTTCCGGTAATAACCCGTTAGTCCGATAAACGATTGTACGTCTTTTACTTTCCGTGGTGTCGGAAAATTTTTTACCGCCTCTAATTTCGACGGATCTGGCAGTATACCGTTTTCGGAAATAATATGTCCAAGGTATATTACCTCTTTTCGTAAAAATTCGCATTTGTCAGGCTGTAGTTTGAGACTATGTTTCCGTAGGCGTTGTAATACTTCCGCGAGTCTTCTGTTGTGATCCTCTAAACTGGATCCGTATATAACGATGTCGTCGAGATAAACGAGACATCGGAGTCCTTGTATCCCGGTTAGCACTGAGTTCATAAGTCGTTGGAAAGTCGCAGGCGCGTTTTTAAGTCCAAACGGCATTCTATTAAACTCGTAGTGTCCGTAGGGAGTCGAGAAGGCTGTTTTATTTTTGTCGCGCTCGGCCATCGGTATCTGGTGATATCCAGATGCAAGGTCGAGCGTCGTAAAATACTTCGCGTTTCCCAGCTGATCCAAAATATCGGTAATATTCGGCAGTGGGAATGAGTCGCCTATAGTCAATTCATTTAACTTTCGGAAATCGACTACTACTCTTAATCGCGGTTTGCCTGTTGCGTCAGTCTTTTTTGGCACTACTAATAACGGTGCATTCCACTGGCTAATGCTTGTACTAATAATTCCGTCTTTTAGCATTTCTTGTACTTGTTTGTTCACTTCTGATTTGTGTTTTTCGGGAAGGCGATACGGGGGGGGGGGGGGGGGGGGGGGGGGGGGGGGGGGGGGGGGGGGTCTCGTCTATATGTATCGTGTACAATTTTTTTTTTTTTTTTTCCCCCCCCCCCTGACCTCCGGGACCAGGGGATGCAAACGGAGGAGACCCCTGCACCCGGAAAAAGGGTCCGGGACAGGGGGGTTCAGGCGACCCCTGATCTTGGAAAAGAAGTCCGGGATCAGGGGAGCCAGACGGAGGTGACCCCGTGTCCCGGGAACAAATCCCGAAACGCGGGGACACAGACGGGGGTGACCGGGGCGTCGAGTGTCGCGGCCCCTATGCCGGCGGAGCTGGAAGCCAGATTGGAGGAGATATCCTTAATGCTGGCGGACAGCTCCGACCGGCTGGGGCTTGTGGAGAGACGCCTCGGAGAACTCGTCGGAGGGGAGGGGGTCCAGGGGACCCCGAGAGGGAAGGAGGGGGGGGGGGGGGGGGGGGGGGGGGGGGGGGGGGGGGGGGGGGGGGGGGGGGGGGGGGGGGGGGGGGGGGGGGGGGGGGGGGGGGGGGGGGGGGGGGGGGGGGGGTGCTACCGTGCCTGTGTGTTGGCCACACATGGCGCCGGTGCACCTCGCGGGTGGACAGGGGCAGCCGCTGTTACGGGGGGAGCCCCCAAAAAAACCCTACCTCTACCCGGAGGGAGGGGGCCATGGGGTTTTCCCCAATTCCCCAAAAAAAAAAAAAAAAAAGGTCTTACCCCCGCCAAAACCCAAGAGGCCGGCTCCAGGGTTGGGCCCTCAAAAAAAGGTGGGATGCATTTCCCAAATAGGGGAAGTTCCCAAAGGGGGAAAGTCCAGAGGAAAAAAGGGGCATGGCTACAAAAGTTAAAACAAGGAT
Source organism: Nylanderia fulva (assembly GCF_048542155.1). Taxonomy (NCBI): domain Eukaryota; kingdom Metazoa; phylum Arthropoda; class Insecta; order Hymenoptera; family Formicidae; genus Nylanderia; species Nylanderia fulva. Next base: position 13,329 of record NW_028190747.1, on the reverse strand, counting down.
GCGATTTTAGCCATGCCCCGAGTGAAGAATACCCCCTTTTTTTTTTTTTTTTTTTTTACGGAACGGATGGTTTATGGGGGGACTTTTGCCCCCCTTTTAAAGCCGCCCACAAATAGAGGGTCGGGGCTCACAAACCCTCCAAAAACCCACTGCGGATACTTCTGGGGGTTTTGGGGGGAGGGGCGAAGATCTGGGATCCCATCCCCGTCTCACCGCCCCCCCCCTTATCCCTCTTGGGGAAAGGTGTCGCGGAAGGGCACACTCCCCCCCCCGCAAAACATCGTCGGCCTCGCGGTTTGGAGCAGGGGGTATCAGCCCCACGTGCGCCCTCCCAAAGATTTTGGGGGGGGGTCACGGCTGGGTGTCCCGCTCGACCCCCCACCCCCCGCCTCCAGAGTGGTACTCCCCTCCCCCCCGAATGAAGATAGGCCTAAAAAAACAGATTTGGGGGTCGCAGGATTTGCGAACTAAAGGGAAAGCAAAAAAGAAAAAACCCCCAAAGGAGGAAAAGGGAAAGCCTGCTAGTCCGGAAGGTGGAGGGCGTGGGATGCTACGGGAAAAAGCAGTGATCCACCACCCCAAAAAGGCAGGCGAAGGAAAGGGGCATGGGAAAAAACTGCTCTCCTTCTGGACGGGACCCGTGGGGTGCCCCTAAAATGGTTTTAAAAAAAATAAAGGGGAGGGACGCCCCTCAAAGGGAAAACCATGGACCCCCTCTCGTAAAGAAGTAAAAATTTCCCCAATTGTAGCACAAATTGGGAAAACGGGGAGGAGTGGAACGAGGAAGGTGGGGGTCACGAGAGGAGAGTTTTAAAGGGACGCCGTAGGAAAAATTTAAAAAAGGGGGAAAAACCCCCCGGACCTGCGGCGTCCAGGGGAAGGAGGCCCTTGCCTTAAAGGGACTGCGAGCCCATGGGGCACTTGTTAACATTTGCCCAAAAACGGCTCCTTTCCCGGGTGGGGAAAAAGGCAAATGATCCTTTTTCCGAAGGGGGCAAACCAAAAGGGGAGTTGCCCTCGGCGATAGACCGTTTTCCCTGCGGACGAGGGGGGAAAAAAATCCTAGAAAGGATATCCAGACCGCCTGTCCACCACCTGTCTGGGAGTGGTCCCAGTTGGAAAAAAAAACAATACGTTTCCCGGGGGCCGGGCATCGACGGTAGAGCAATATTCGGGTTGCTCGGCGGGGAGGCCGTAACGAGGGGGGGCGGGGTGTTTTGGCGGACGCCGAAAAACAAATCCTTTTAAAACCCCTCCCGGGCACCGGGGGGGGGGGGGCCCTGCAATCCCCGGGGTTTCCCCCATCCTGGTTGGGTTTCGGGAATACCCCCCGGGATAGAAGTTGGCTATTAGACAAAACCCCCGAAGAGCAGAGCAGGGAGATGTCGGTGGGTTCCGCAAGGCTCGGTCCGGGCCCATTGAGGGCCCTCCGTACGAATGCCCTGGGGTTGCCCCCCCCCCCCGGCTGCAGGCAATAGCATCTGACGTACCCTGATTTTGGGCCGGGGGAGACCCCGGGAAAACCAGGGGCCCCCCGGCCCAAACCTGCAGTGGCGCGCGGGGTGGGACGTTTTAAGATTTTGGGTTGAGGGGGCGCCCCAAAAGACCGGAAGCGTCTTTTTCACAATAAAGAATAGAGGCGCAACCCAAACCCCAAAAAAGGTGAAAAAACGCCCCCGTAGAGGGGGGGACCAGATGAAATTTTGGGTCCCACCTGGATGGTAAATGAGTTTTTGGGGAGCACTTTCGCCCGGGTAAACCCAGGTGGGAAAGGGACGGATGGCCCCATGTCGGTTTTGCCGAAACTCGGGGGGGGGCCCGACGAAAGGGGTTGCCGATTATGCCGGAAAAGTCCCTGCTATGCTGAGACGGAGCCCCCCTATGGGCGGGGAAAAAACTGGGGGGGACCCGCAAGCTGCAGGACTCATGCACAGCTACAAAAGCGGGGCGCCAAAAGTTTGCAGGGGTTCCGGGTGTGGACGGGCCGAGTGATCTCCGGGGTGCCCCTCAAATTGTACCCAAAGTACACCGGGGTAAAACTACACGCGGGCTGCAAAAAGGGGGGGACCATAGTGACGGACAGTATCCCGGGACCCCAGGGTCCAACCCCGGGGGGCCTAAAAAAAAATGGTCCGGGGGCTGGGAAAACCCCCTCTTCCCGGACCAAAAACGCACCCCCGGGGGCCCCCCCCTGCCTGGAACAAAGGCAAGGAAACAAAAAGGGGGGTGACATACCCCATGGGCTAGTGCTCACCGGGCAGGGGCTTCGGTGAGTCTGAGAGCATAGCAAGGGAAAGCCCACGCTCGCCACCATTGCGGCCACCCCGGGACACCCCCCACACACAATTGGTGTTTTGCCGGGCGGGGAACGAATGGAGTTGGTGGCCGCAGTGGGGAAAAGCCTTTGGGTCCCCGTGATCGTAAAAAAAATCAAAGCGAAGAAGCATGGGGGCCTTCTTTTCCTTTTGCGAAAAAGTGCTACGGCCCGAAGGGGAGAAGGGGGGGATAAGAGAAGAAGGGTGAGAGAGCAAGGAATGGGAGGGGGGAGGAAAATGAGGAAAGGGAAAAAGGAGGAGGAAGCCCGCGAGCGGATGGGGGGTCCCCCTCTTCCCCCGGAACCCGGCGGCCTTTGCCCTTTGTGATGTCGGGGGTTTGGGGGGGGGCCCTCGATGGGGGAAAAGCGGCAAAAGTGGGGAGGAGGGGGCATGCCCCGCCCTCCCCCCCGTGGGGTGGTTCGCGGGGGGGGCTCGGGGGGGGTATGCCTCGAAGAGAGGAGGGAGAGGGCGAAGTATGAGAGACGGGGGCGGACCCCTCTTTCCCCGCCCAGTGGGCTTGCCCCCTTTGGGGCGGGGGTCGGGGGGGGGTTTTTGCCCACAAACACCCGCGTTGTGTCTAAGTACATGCGGATGAGGGCCCCCGGGGGGGGGCTGGGATGTTTTTGCCCGGGCCCCCCCCCCCCGAGGGCCCTTTGGGGTTGGGGGGGCGGGCGTGTCGGAGGCGGGGGGGGGCCCCCCTCAAAAGGGAAACCCCCTGGGGGCCGGGCCCAATCCCAACTCCCCCGGGAGCGGAGGGACCCGCGCTGGGGGGGGCCAGGGGGGGCCCTGTCCCCGGGGGAGGCTCGCCCTCCCCCGGGGCGCCTGGGTCCCCCCTGTAAAGACGTGACGCGGGGGCGCTCTCACCGGAGCCAAAAGGCACGGGTTTGGGGGCAACCCGTCCACGGAGGAGGCCCCTCCTCTGAAGGGAACCCCCCTGGGGAGGGCTCCCTGGGGGAACGCCGGGAACCGGATCACCCTCTGGGAACCCGGGGGATGCGTCCAAGGGGGGCGGGGGGCGATGGCTCGAGGGGGAGCTTCAGCCATGGCCCCCCCCCCAAATTTTTGGGGGGCGCGGGGGGGGTTTGGGGTTTTGGGCCCCCCCGCAACCGCGAAAGGAACGCCAGTCTTTGACTGTGCGGTCGGGGAGGGGTTCCGGCCGAAGTCGGGGGCAGTCCTCGGAGAGGGTTTGGGGGGGGGCGGCGGAGGGCATAGGAAACTGGTTCCTGCCGTCCCCCATCCAACCCCGGGGGATAAACCCCCGGGGGGTTTAGTGAGGTGGGACGGGGGCCCCCCGGTCAACCCATTCGGGGCTGGTCAAGGGGGACAAGGAGTCCCACAAACCCCACCTCTACCGGGGGTGCGGGGTCCATGAGGGTTTTCCCCGCGTCAAAAAAAAAAAGGGGGTGTTTTCTCGACCGACTTATCAGTTGATTAAATTTTACATGATGGACATTGGAAATTTCTTCGGTTTCCCAAAATGTCTGAAAGATTCCGGGGCCTTTTCTTTGGCTAATGATCCCTGTCTTTTTATCATTTGTTTTGCTGTAAATGTTTCACTACGGGGCCCTTTAAAGAAAATTTGTTTAGGGTTGAAAATTTTAGGAGGGCGTTTCCCGATTTGTAATTCGCGTTTTTTTGTAACCGCACGTGACTTGTGCTTCGGGAGGAAAAATCGTTCCTATGATCCGTCGTTTTCCTTTGGGAAATCATTTTTCACGACGTAAATCGCGTGTTTTATCTTTTTTCCGTTTAGCTTTTGTCCGTACTTTTTTTCCGCCCTTGTTTTATGACGGTTTTCCAACGGAGTATTTTATTTTTGAAAATTTTCGGTCTCCCCCTTTAAAGGGTTTTCATTTTTATCAATGAAATCGAGCCCCCAAATGAAAAGCATTTTTATTTTTCCGGTTTTCCCTTTCCGCAGGGCAGAGTAATTTTTTTTTAAAAACTCGCCCCTTCCTCTCGGCGTTCGGCACGTGGGTCAGATATTCGAACGCGCGAGTCTTTTAATTTATCTCGCGCTCTCCGTTTTTCATCGCTGAGTTCGACTGGAATTTCTCTCCGCCGGATTTTTGATTATCTATTTTATTAAAATTCGGGGTTTTTTTTCGATCCTCTGGCTTTTTCCCGGGGGGGGCGTATTATTTTTCGGTTTCCCCCCCCGTTTAATTCCCAACATTCTTTGCGGTTTTTGTCCACGCTTTTGCAATAAATTTAAAATTTTTTGATGGCGGATAGCGCGAGGGTTTTTTTGGTTTCGGCAAAATTGACTTTTTCTACGACATTTCGTCCTAATGTCCGGGGTTTTTTCCCTTATAATTTGTCCCGTCGGCGTCCTGACCGCGTTGATTTTAGCATTTACGAGGAATTGTTGCCCCTGACGTGCTAGGGCCCAAAATTCTCTTCCGCGCTCGCGCCGGCTATCGCTTCTTGAAGCGTCGTTAAACGTTGTGAGGGACAATACCTTTAAGTCGCTTCGCGCCCTAATTTTAAAAATTTTAAAAAGCTTGTGTTTGGATGTTGTAAGAAAAGTGCGTTTCTCTGAGCTCGTCTGGTTTCCTTTTCTATCATTGATCTATAATTCAAACGACTTGGGGCGCGCGTTGCTCGAAATTTTGTGCTGTCTCATTATTTTCGCTTTTAGCGAAAAATTCTAAATTTCAAGGGGCATACTTTTCGCATTGGTAGCGGTCTTAGTTGTTTTTTTAATTTTTTCAAAACTTTTTTATGTCTCGCGTTTCAAAAACTTGCATGGCTTCCTTTTAATTTGTAAATGTATGCCCTTTTTCAGGACTCTTCGTCTCCGGGGGTAGTTTTTCATTGTAATTGCATGGTTTTTGAAATTTCTGAAAGGGGGTTGGGTGTACCGTCGAATTTAGGGGTTTTCCCTTCCTTCTTTTAGAACATATATTGTCGTGCAGTACCCGTCGGGTTGTACGTCGGTCGTTGTCCGTAAGTCATACGAGGCTCGTAATCGGACTCCCGCTGTTCGTCTGTGTGTGTATGCCTGTGCGGCTCTATCCTATTCATACGTGTGTTTAGTGTATGTAGCTCTGCATGTATAGCTTGTATTATATTAAGAATTTGTAAAGTTTCTCAGGGCGCTACGCCGGAGGGTGTTGTGCCCGTCGGGGGACTTCAACGCCAAATCGGGGTTGTGGGGTTCCCGCGGGAAGTTTGGCGGGGGGTCAGACATTAGATTGGGCGGCGCGGTGTGGTCTCCTTTCCCTGAAAACAGGGGGAGGAAGGCCACATGCGTTAGGAGGCAGGAAGAGTCAATCATAATTTGACATGGGTCACTCCCTCTGCCTCAAGGATGGTGAGCGGGTGGAGGTGCTGGCGGAGGTTGAAACCATTTCTGACCACAGATATGGGGAAAATTCTCCGTCGGCGCCTTCCCCCGCGAGTAGTGGGTAGTTGAGCGCCGCCAAAGGAAGGAAGCTGTCTCTCGAAGAGGGCCCTAAAGAAACTGGACCAGGGACGGGGTTTCTGGCCGCAATTGAGGCGGCCCTGATGGTTAGAGGAGGGAAAAAAACAGGGGACCAAGAGGAAGAGGGGGGTGGCTGCTCCAAACGATAAACGATGCTGTGATGCGGCCATGCCCAGGATAAAGCGAAAGTCCCCCCGAAAAACGTACTGGTGGTCGGAGGAAATCGCCGAAGCAAGGCGAGCCTCCGCCACGCAAGAAGAAAAATGTATAGGAGGGAAAAAGCTCGACGGGTAGACCCCAGAGATATCAGGACGCGTGGGACAACTACAAAAAAAAGAGAGATGACCTGCGCGTTCTGATACGGAAGGCAAAGGCGAGAGCCTGGGATGAGTTGCTCTCCCCCCTGGACGAGACCCGTGGGGGCCCATACCGCATAGTACTCAAAAAACTGAGAAGCGGGGGCGGGCGCCCCAATCACGGAGCCCCTTGACCCCCAATTTAATCGGCCGAGTCGTCCACACTTTTCCCCGCGGAAGGTCAACCAGACCTAATTCCGGAGCGGGAGTGGGAGTGGGACGAGGAGGCCATGGGGTCACGGAGGGAGGGGAGAGCTCCGGAACGCCATCAAAAAGTAAAGCCGGGGAAGGCCCCCGCCGGATGGCGTTCACGGGAGAATTGGGCTCTCGCTATGGGGGGTCTTGCGGGACCCATGCGGAGGATGTACAACGAATGCCTCCGCATGGGTTTTGATTCCCACGAGAATGGAAAGAGCAAACGTAGTCCTCCTTCCTTTAAGAAGGGAAAACCCGAGGGATGTACCCTCGGCGTATAGGCCAATTGCCTAATAGATGAGGCGGGTAAGATCCTAGAAAGGATCATAGCTGACCGCTCGTCAAACCACTTGTCCCGGGAAGTTCTAAATCTGAGCCAGGGGGAGCAGTACGGCTTCCGGGTCGGACGGTCCACGATAGATGCAATTCTTCGGATCCGTTTCGATCTCGGAGGCCGTGACGGAGGAAGGCGGGGTGTTGCTTGCTGTGTCGCTGGATATACCCAAAACGCATTCAACACCCTGCAGTGGCACCGGATGGGGGCGGCCCTGGAATACCACCGGGTCCCCCCGTATCGGGTTTTGTCAATCCTGGCGGACTACTTCCGGGACAGGCGATTGGCCTATACCGATCGGAACGCCGAAGAACAGAAGCGTCAGATGACGTGCGGGGTTCCGCAGGGGTCAGTACTTGGCTCCCTGCTGTGGAACTCGCTACGACGCTGTTCTTCGGCAAGCCCCTCCCCTCCGGCTGTCACACGGTGTGTTTTTGCCGACGACACGCTGGTGATGGCCGGGGAGTCTCGTGGGAAGACGCAACCGCTTGAGCAAACTAGCGGTGCATCGCTTTGTGCGGCTCGTAAAGCAGATGGGGCTCAAGTGGCGCCCCAAAAAAACTGAGGCCATCTTTTACACGATGGCTCTCACGGGGCGCCACCAAGAGCCCACATCAGGTGGAGGACACTTCGATAGAGGTGGGGGCCTGCGGAAATACCTGGGCCTCCACCTCGACAGCAAGTGGACCTTTCGGGAACACTTCCGCCGTATACCCCCCAAGGTGGAAAAGACAGCAATGGCGCGCGCGCCTGCTGCCCCAACCCTTTGGGGGACCTGGCGGGAGTGTCCGAAGACTGTACGCCGGAACAATCCATGCCATGCTCCTGTACGGGGCCCCGGTTGCGGGTGTGGTGATGAAACGCCTGGAGGCCACTCACGGCCCCCAAGAGGACCCCCACGAGGCAGTTGCAGAGGCGGGGGGCCAACCGGATATGCCGGGACTACCGTACAGTGAGCTGGGTAGCGGTGGGGGTACTCTCCCGGGGAGCCCCCCGTGGAGATGCTCGCCCGCATGTACGCAGACGTGTACACGCGTACACGCGAATTCAGCGGGCGGACATCATAGTAACGGACGGAATCCGGCGTGCAGTGAGGGTCCACTCCCGACGGGCGCTGATCCAGAAATGGAGGGACAGCCCCGAAGATCCGAAGCTGCCAGGACAGCGTACCGTGGGGCTATACGACCCCGTCTAGAAAACTGACTAGACAGCGTCAAAGGAGGGGTGTCCTTCCACACGGGCGCAGGTGCTCACCGGACATGGTTGTTTCGTTGAGTACCTGCACAGAATAGGGGAAAGAGCGCACAACGCGGTGGGTATCAAATGTGGCCCCGGGCGAAACACCGCCCAGCACACACTCGAAGGTGTGCTGCCTGGGCGGGCGAGAGAGAGGAGCTCGTGGCCACAGTAGGGAGGGATCTGTCATTGCCCTCAATAGTAAAGGCAATGACAGACAACGAGAGGGGCCCGGAAGGCGTTCTCCTCCTTCTGCAGCAAAGTATGCTGCAGAAGGAGGGGGAGAGAGAGGGGAGAGAGGAGAAATGAAGGGCGGGGACGTGCCCCCCCTTTTCCCCCGGCAACCGGCGGGCGTGGGCCCCTTTGTGGTGTTTGGGGATCGGGGGGGGCGCGCCCCCCGCGGAGGAGAAGAAGGAGAAGACACGGGAGGGGGGGTACAACCTTCGAAAAAGAAGAGTAGACGTGGAGGGCGGGGCGGGGCCCCCCCTTCCGCGCCGTCGGCGAGTCGCTCGTTTGTGGCGGCGCGGATCGGGGGGGGGTCCGCCCCCAACATACCTGCGTCAATTTTGACGCAGGATGAGGTTCCCGGGGGAGGGGCCGGGGACAACTAAATCCCTAATGCCCCCCCCTTGGGCCTACGAGAAACCGGGGGCGTGGAAGCATCACCCCACCGGGGGGGTGGGTCTGCGCCCCCCGGAAGGGAAATCCCCCCGGTTGCGGCCGAATCCAAAATCCTAAGGGGGGAAAGGAGTCGCAGCCGGGGAGACCGAGGGGGGGCCCCGTGTCCCCGGCGGGTGGGCATCGCCCTCCGCTCGGGGCGCCTGGGGCCCCTCTTTGACGAAGACGTGACGCACGGGGCCCTCTCACCGGAAGCCACATGGCACCGGTGGGAGGGCAACGTCGTCCACGGAGGGGGTCTCTCTCTTTAGAGAGGGACCCCCTGGTAAGGGCCTCCGGAGTGAATGCCGAATCCCCACTCCCTTCGGGAGGAGGGGGAGCACCACTCCGGAGGCGGGGGTGGCGGCTCGAGCGGACACTCGAGCCGTGACCCCGCCCCCCAAACTCTTTTGGGAGGGCGCGACGTGGGGTCGATACCGCCCTGCGTCGCAACCGCAAGGGGCCCCCCACGATGCAATTCCGCGGGGGGGGGCTCGCATTTTACGCTTTAAAACGGGTCGGCTGTGCTGCTGCAATTTGATCGTTTGTGGGTTTGATAACGGCGGCTCCGTGTTGGTGATAGATACGGGGGGGTCGTCGTGTGTTGATGCGTGCCCGTGGGGGTTGTCGTGGGTCGGCGTTGCCTTGGACGTCGGCGACCCTTTTTCGATTCCCGGCTGTTTATCCTCTTTCCCATTTTGTTTTGTTGTGTCTCTGTTTCTCCTAGTCGTGGCTTTTTGCTTGTTTCCGTCAGGTTACTGACGTGCCCGCCCTAACACTTGTTATAATTGGGGGGTTTTTTTACAGGTTTTTGCCGCTTTTGAGGATTTTGGAGACGACGTGGGCCCCGGCGGCTGAGATCCCACCGGGGCCCAAAATTTTTTGTGCCTCCGGGAAAGGCAGGGAAAATTTTGGGGGGGTTTTTCAGTCGCAAAGGATGAGGTTTAAGGATCGGGGGGGCGTTTTCCCCCTTTGACTAATTTTCGTTTGTTTTTTTGAAAAAATCTTTTTTTTCCCTTATTTTCTTGATTTTTTTAAATTTTTGTAAACCCCACCTGGAATTTTATTTAAAAATATTTAAAATAATTAAAATAAATTGTTATAGTCATTCGGATATAAAAATTCTCTTAATGGAGTCCAACTTAAATTTGTAGAGGGATTTCCTTTTCCTGAAGGACTTTCTTGAAACGAGGTTTACGGAGCACCATTTTTTCCCAAATCCTGTTTGCGGTTTTCCAGAAAAACCCCCCCTCGACCACCACCTTGCCCCTGGTGGGGGGGCTCACCCTTCGCAAGGGAATAGCTTTCGAGGGGTGCCAGAGGGGCGGGACCCTTAGTGGACACTGCCCCGGGCGGGGGGCACGCCTCCGTCTCTGGGGGCTCTCCTTCGGGGGGTGAAAAATTTCCCCCCCTGGGGGAGACGGGGCCCCCTTCCCCCTTAAGCTTTGGGTGTATGTGGTAAGGGATGGCGACCCGGAATTTTCAAACGCCCCGGTGGCATGGCACGTTAGGGGAAGGGACTGCACGGCGTTTTGGCCTTCCTTCCCAAACCCGCTCTGTGCCCGGGACGTCTGCCGGGTAGGCGGCTTTGCCGCCCGGGGTTTTCTTCCCCCTCCGTCCTGAGGGGGACTCGTTTTGGGGTTTCCTCTGGGGGTTGGGGGTGGGCGTCGGCGGCGGGGGCCGCAAGTGGGGGGTTTTGCCGCGCGCGATACCCGAGGGGCTCTGCCCGGAGGGTTTCCCGAGGGGGCTTTGCCCGGAGGAATGCGCCGGCGGAGGGGTCACATGGTCACCCGAGGGGCTTTCCCCGGAGGGGGCCATGTTGATCGGTCCTCGGGCCCGTTCGAGAACGGTTTCCCCGAGGACAGGGAGGTGCCTCAGGGTGTGGTTGGGGGTCTCCGGCTGGTAGCCTGGGTCCCCGTCCTAGCGCCCTAAGGTAGGCCGTACTCAGGCCGTCGGAAGTATTCCGAGGCAGGACTGAGTCGGCGGAGTTTTATGCGCGCGTGGTCCCCCGAGGGGCAGGGCCCCGGAGGGTTACCCAAGAGGCATTGCCCGGAGGGGACCACGCGTGTCAGCCGTCGAGGCCGCTCGGAATATTTCCCAGGCGGGGGCTTTGACGGCGAAAGGGGGGGTCGGGGGGTGCTGGTTGGAGAGCGGCTCTTGTCCCAGCGTCCTTGCGACATCCACCCTCGGGCCCCCTGGACTTTTCCGAACCGGGCCGGATGGCGGAGAAGGCCCCCGCGGTTACCCGGGGGGCATAGCCCGAAGGGGTTCCCCAAAGGGGGCTTACCCCGGGGTGCCGCCCCCGCCGCCGCTGGGGCCGCTGGAGTTTCCGGGGGGGCCCGGCGGCGAGGAAAAAAACCCCCGGTGGGTCGGGACCGTTTCCCTTAAAACCGATCGTCGGGGGGCCAACCCCCTCGTCGAAAATCTTCGAAAAGGGGTAACACGGAGTGGTCCCCAGGGCGGGGTAGAGCGGGGGGGGAGGGCGACCCTGTCCAAAACCCCGGGGGCCCCCTGGGTGGCCCCCCTGGCGAGGTCCCCACTCTGTCGAGGAGGGGGACCCCTGAAAAACCTGGAGGAGTAAAAACCCCCAGGTGGTGAAAGGGGCCGGGGGCCCTCGGGGTTGGTGTTGGTCCTTCCCCGTAGGTGTAGCCGACCCCCCGGGTCCGGGGGCCCGGTGGGGGACACGGCCGGTCATGTTTGGGGGTTCCGGTGGAGGGAGATACGCCGGTCGGCAGAGCCTCCCCCGGGGAATGGGTTTAAAAAAAGATGAAGTCCATTTTTAAAAATAACAACAATAAAGAGGGCCCAAAAACCCCTTTCGGGGAAAGGAAGAAAAAAGGTTTCCACGTGAAATTTCTGACGAAGAAGTGGGGGGTTTAGATGAAGACTCTTCCATGGAAAATTTCAAAACCAACACAAGAAGATCAGAGTAAAACTATACTGTAAAAGGAGGAAAAATGGGATACTCCCAATTTCCCGTCAGGTCTTGGAGTGGGGAAGTGATGTTGAAAAAAAGACGGACCAAAGCCCAAACCCACCTTTTACGAGCGAAAAAAGGAAAAGGCGCTCCCCCCCTTTTGAGGAGATAGCAACAGAGAAAGAAGAGGAGCTGGGGACAAATAAACCCAAAAAGTTTTGGACATGCGGTAGTTGCGCTCTATAACAAAAACTTCCCCCCCAAAAGCATAAAATAGGTCGGAGGGACTGCACCAGGAAAGAGGTTTGAAAAAACTTTTCCAACATCAAAATTGGGGGAAAAAATTTGTCCAAAAACAGAGAGGTGAGAGGCTTTTAAAAATCCGCAAAAACCCAATGAAAGGGAGATAAAAGCGGAAGTGCGAGGGAAAAAGCGATAGTAGAGGGGAAATCTCTATCCCATCACCGTCCAAATCAATAGGGGGAGGGGAAGGTTGTCTAAAGAGAGAGAAAAGGATATCAACAATAGGGGGGGAAGCTGCCCGGGGAAGCATGTCGAAGATTCTTGGCGATGGACAACTATGCAAAAAGAAAATGGAAGACAACAAAGAAAAGAAACAAAGAGGACGTAAACCCCCAACATGGCCCAAAATTTTAGGTTTGGGGAGCGGCTAAAGGGAAAAAGTGATGAGGGAAAAAGACTTCTAATATTTGCGCCGAAAGGGAAATCTATGAAACTGGAACCCCAAAAGAACAGGAGCATGGGGCAACCCGAAGAGAAGGTCAATCTACAGAGGCAAATTCCTTAAAAACAAACCCACGAAAAAAGGAGGGTGACATTGGGGACAATGTAAACAAAGTGTCAAACTGATCAGGATGGTTTCAACCTTAAAAAGACTATAAAGGCACTACGCAAAAAATGCAAAAGAAGCGGCGGTTCGAAATTTAAAAAAGGCCCTTTTTGGTCTAAAAGCCCACCCAAAAGAAAATGATACGGCCTGAAAAGGAAAAAAGGCCGATTAAGAAATAGATGGAGTCCCCCCAAAAGAGAAATTACCCTTTTTAAAGGAAAATATGAAGATGGTACAAGCTTAGGTGGACAAGAAAATAAATCCCGGGGCAATGCCGAAACCAAACCTCTCCATGAAAAATATGGAAATTGGAACAATTTCGCCCCCAAAAACAGGCAAAAAGAATAAAATATAATGAGTGGAAATCCAGCGTTCCCGAACGACAAGAAAAGAAGATGAGCATTAAATCAAGTGGAACAATGATCAATCTCGAATGGGCGCGTTGGAAGAAAGGTTACCTCCCGGGGAGGATTATAAAAAATTTTCTTAACACAAGAGAGACCCAAAACCTTTTACTCTGGTAGCGAAAAAAAGGGTGCACAAAATGACTATTAAAACCCAAGAAGGGAAAGAAAGGGGGAAAAACCTGTACTTAAGAAAAATGAGGCTCGGAAAAGGGGAGAAAAAAGGTAGAAAAAAAACCCCAAAATAAATCTGAGGGAAATAATAATGGGGCAAATACAAATTCAACTAATAAAACAGTTGCTAGGAAAGCACCAGAAGCTGAAAAGGGTTGAAGTATAAAAAAAGGGAAGGGGAAAGGTGTGAATCACTTGAGACAAAACCCCCACTCATTAAGTCGGCGGGAGGGTCTTATGCAAGAACTGAGGAGCAAGAAGTCGGAAGACAAAAACCCGAAGCAAGATTGTTTTAAAAGGGGAAGTGACAAAAAGGGTGGTAATTAAGCCACCAAAAAAATGCAGCGATGTGTATCCCTAAAAAAGGATAAAAAGGGGAAAGGGGGTGGGACCACCCAGCAGAAGGCCCAGGCGAAATTTGGCAGAGGTCCCCGACCCCAAATTAATCTGCAAAAGTGGGTTTC
>NW_028190746.1:40534-58261 GCF_048542155.1 Nylanderia fulva | reverse complement strand
CCGATCCTGTACGCGTGATATTGTAAGAATGTGAAAATTCCGGCGTTTTTCGTGCCTGACTCTCGCAGAGAGCAGGCCCTCAGTTCTCGTTCGACTAGCGATCCGAACACAGCGATTCTTGTGTTATCATTCAGCGTTGACGAAGCGTTAACGATCGTCAAACATAGTCGTGTATTATCAAAGTTATTAACATTTTATTAAAGACTTTGGATTTAATTGTTATTCGGAGCAGTTTTGTGTTTTTTATTCCTACACATCGACTTAATGCGCGGACTCTCCGAGACAGTGGCCGTAACCGGATATAAACTATATTAATTAATGTTTGATTCGCAGCACGTTAATTCGAGGGGCGTGTACATGTGAATTAATGGTCCTTCGAGCCGGATATGCGCCGAAAAAACTGTGTCTGCAGAGTGTCGTGTCAAGTCGCGTAGGCGTAAACTGTGTCCGCTCATTCTCGCGTCCCGCTGTTATCGGGATACGAAAAAACGATCCGTTGTTTAATTCAGCACTGAACTATACAACGAGGAATTTCGCGCCGGAAGTGCGCGCGCTATCTCTCTCGCTTTCTCTCTCTCGCACGGCGGGCGGTCTCACACGGCGAGCGGTCTCGCGCCAAATCCTACCCTCTCTCTCGCTCCAACGAAAGCGAGAGCCGGCCCTCGTGTTTTCGACGTTTCGCAGTGACCTTACTTTTTTTTCAAATTTCCGCTTTGGTCAGTGGCTATCCGTAGTGAAAGAATTCTACGCGCCGATTTGATATTAATACAATATCAGTACCGTTCATATCCGTGAATCATGTCGGATTTCGAGAACGGTCTCATCGCGATACGTGCGACCGTTCAATTTATGTCTCGGATAGCAGTGAATTATAAGAAGGCCGGCAAGGAGAAATTTACGATTACGAAGACTAAGCTTCGCATGGAGCAATTACGGGAGCACTGGCAAACTTGCTGTAAGCAGCACGTCGAGCTCCTGCAGGTCGCTGACAAAGACGATCTCCAACATGATTACTTCACTGACGACGAAATTAGCAAAGCTGAAGCGGTGTTCGAGGACTCGCAAGATTTCTTAGCAGGCCTACTCGACAAACAGGAGCTACGTACTCCATCTGACGCTGATCAGAGTTCTATCAGCGTCCATCACCCGTCTGGTCACGGGTCATCAGCCTTCGCGCTACCAAGGATCACCATTCCAGTTTTCAAGGGCGAAATGACCAAGTGGGAGAGCTTCCGAGACACCTTCCAGGCTTTAGTCGGCGCCCACGAAACTCTCTCGGACGCGCAGAAGCTACACTATTTGAAGTCGTTCATGGACGGGGATGCTGCGCTTCTGTTGAAGCACATCACGACTTCTGACTTGAACTACGCTGGAGCTTGGCAGATTTTGTTGGATGAGTATAACAACGCACGGTCTCTAGTCCATGCGCATATTCACGCGTTCGCGAGTCTCACTGTAATGAAGACCGAAAACGCTGCCGAATTAAAGCTGTTGCGCGATACTGTAACCGCGTCGTTATCGGCATTATCAAATTTAGGCCGAGATACCGATCAATGGGACGACTTGCTTGTGTACATCGTCACTCAAAAGTTCAGCTCGCGTACTCGTACCGAATGGAACTTGCGTTTAGGCGCGTCAACCGATTACCCTACATTTAAAACACTTCGCGAATTTATTACGGAACGTCTTCGCGGCTTATCTGATCTTGTGCCTCTTGTAACTAATTGCGCTACCGCCGGCTTGTCCGCGCGTTCCGATAAATCGAATAAAATCAAGGCAACGGTTCATAACACTACGGACCGTAAGTGTCCTTGCTGTCAGGGGAATCATTTCCTGTCATTTTGTCAGACTTTCCGAAAACGGTCGCTAGACCAACGCGGGCAGCTCGCTAGACAAGCTCGCGTCTGCTTCAATTGTTTAAGACCCGGGCATTTTCCGCTAAATTGTCCAAGTGAGAAGCGCTGTAACTCTTGTCAACGCGCTCACCATTCATTACTTCATCGCGACAACATCGGCGTAGCAATCGCCGACGCTACGGATCGAGAAGGTACGAAATCGCGACACGAATCCGCGGCAAATAAAGCGTGCGAAGCACAAGGCGCATTTAATGACGCCTCCACCAACGTAGCGACTAATTATACCGTATCTCTAGGTGCGCGATCTCAAGCTCCGATTCCCGTCCTTCTCGCTACCGCTCGGGTCCGACTTCACACGGTTGAAGGACGAACTGTACAGGCCCGCGCTCTCTTCGATCAAGGCTCGACATATAGCTTTATTTCGGAAGCTCTCGCACAGAGATTACGTCCGACGCGACGTCGCGCGAATTTACACATTACCGGTTTCGGGGAAGAATACTCTGGCATCGCGCGAGCACAAACGAGTCTTCTACTCGAATCGTGTCTCCGTCCTGGATCACGACTGCCGATTTCAGTATACATTTATCAAAAGATCACGGCTTACGCAGCTACTCAAGCGTTTTCCGTCGACGATTGGCCTCACCTGAAAGGCTTAGAACTCGCGGATCCCGATCCGTCAAATAAAGAAAATATTGAAGTATTAATCGGAGCCGACCTCTATGGTTCATTGCTACTCGGGCCAATCCAAAGGGGGCCTCCCGGTTCCCCTACGGCGCAGTTAACGTCGTTAGGTTGGATAGTTTCAGGCCCGGCAAAGTCATTGGATTTAGTATCGCTTCAGGAAGCGACGGTTATGTCTTGTGTGGCCGCTCCATCTCTAGACGAGCTCATTCAAAAATTTTGGGAAACGGAGGAGATTCCCTCTAAAATCATTTACTCTCCCGAAGAGGAGCTATGCGAAACGCATTTTAGTCAAACCCATTCGCGGAATGCGGACGGCCGTTATATTATTCGATTGCCATTCCGAAATAATCAGCCTCCCGTTCTGGGCGATAGTTATAATCTCGCCCAACGGTTGTATTCCAAAACGGAACGACGATTACTTCGCAATAGCGACCTTGCTGCGGAATACAATAAATTTCTCGCTGAATACGAAGTTTTAGGGCACATGGAACAGGTTCGCGATTCCACCTCGCGCCGTCGGCCTGTTTATCTCCCTCACCATCCCGTGATCCGGGAAAGCAGCTCGACAACCAAAGTGCGCGTTGTATTTAACGCTTCGAGTGTCACGTCCAACGGCTTTACTCTGAATGATTGCTTATTAGTTGGGCCTAAGCTTCAAAACGATCTCGGCGGAGTTTTGCTGAATTGGCGTTTCTATCGTTACGTCTATCTGGCGGACATTGAAAAAATGTTCTGTCAGATCCTAGTACACCCCGACGATGTAGATTACCAGAGAATCGTCTGGAGACCGAATCCGCAAAGTCCGGTCCTATCGTACCGTCTCCTCACGGTTACATACGGCACGGCTAGCGCACCGTATCTCGCGATCCGTGTTCGACATCAGCTTGCCGACGATGAGTCTCGTCGCTTTCCGCAAGCTGCAAAAATCCTTAAAAATTCGGCCTACGTGGACGATCTCTTATTTGGTGCGAATGACATCGCGTCCGCTATACAATTGCGCGCTCAGCTTAACGATTTGATGCACTCCGGCGGATTTCACTTGAGAAAATGGGCGGCTAACGATCCACAACTCTTGTCAATTATTCCATCCGGCGATCACGAGTTATCATGCGATCACGCATTTGAAGAAAATACAAGTCTAAAGGTCCTTGGCGTCGCTTGGCGCCCGACCGACGATGTATTCTTTTTTCGAACCACAGAATTCACGGAATCGCGAACCACGAAGCGGACCGTCCTATCATTTATCGCGCGGCTATTCGACCCCTTAGGTTGGGCGTCGCCCGTCGTAATTGTAGCGAAAATACTGATGCAGGATCTGTGGCTTCAAAAAATCGATTGGGATGAGATTATTCCCGCGTCACTTCTGCAAAGATGGCAAGATTACGTTAGCAGTCTTCCTAAGCTTTCTAATTGCCGTATGCCACGTTGGCTTAATACCTACGATCCCGATCACGCGGTGGAGATTCACGGATTCGCCGACGCGTCACAGCGTGCCTACGCTGCTGTCGTCTATTTACGGGTTCGCCACTCGCCTAATCGAATTTCGGTTTCGCTGCTCGCTGCCAAATCAAAAGTGGCGCCCTTAAAAACGATTGCCATTCCCCGCCTGGAACTTATGGCTATCGTACTCCTAGCACGTTTAATAAATCACGTTTTAGGCGTGCTCGAGAATCCGGATATACCGATTTACGGCTGGACAGATTCCACCGTCGCACTAGCGTGGGTCAGTCAACACCCCTCAAAATGGCGAACGTTCGTCGCTACGCGAGTCTCCGAGATTCAGACGAAATTACCGACAGCGAAGTGGCATCACGTGCCGACAATCAGCAACCCCGCGGATTGTGCTTCGCGCGGTATTTCGGTAGAGGAGTTTCGCGTCCACCCGCTGTGGTGGTCAGGCCCGGCCTGGCTAAAAGATCCTCCCGTCTCTTGGCCAGAGAGAAAAAAATTGCAGGACAAATTATCGGACGAAATAGAGTCAAACGTGAATGCCGAAGTTCGCGTCGCTACCGTAGATAATTCAAAGTCCGCTCCGGCAGCGGATATATTCAATATCCACGAAAATTTTACGTCGTGGGGAAAATTGCTTCGCGTCACAGGTCACGTGTTTCGTCTCTTTAGAACGCATAAAACCAGCAACAAAGCGAGCGAAATGGCGGCCGGGGTATTGACGAGCCTTGATGTCAAGAGAGCGCGGATCTTCTGGATCCAACGATTACAAGCCCTAAGCTTCAATGCCGAACTCATCGCGTTGCGTGGGAATTCTCCGCTAAGCAAATCGAGTCCTCTGCGTTCGCTAACGCCGTTTCTTGACGAAAACGGCATTATTCGGCTTGGCGGGAGACTCCGCCACTCCTTACTCTCATACGATGAGAGATTTCCGGTGATCCTTCCGCGTCACCGCATTACCGAATTAATTGTCGATCAAGCTCACTTGCGATCCTCGCACGGAGGTCCGCAACTTACTCTACGCGTATTACGTCAAAATTTCTGGATTCTTGGTGCGAGATCTCTTGTCAAATTCCGAATAAGAAAATGTATGACATGCATACGCGAAAGCGCGAGGACCGCAAGTCAGCTCATGGGCGATCTACCGTCACCGCGAGTGACGCCATCGCCCACCTTTTCCCACTGCGGAATAGATTATGCCGGCCCCTTACAAATCATACCGTATGTCGGTCGCGGTCAGACCTCGCGGAAATATTACGTCTGCATTTTCGTATGTCTCGCAACTCGTGCGATTCATTTAGAGTATGTCTCTGATTACTCATCGGAGGGCTTTCTTGCGGCCTTTCGAAGATTCGTTAGTCGACGTGGACTTCCATCCGATGTCTATAGCGACAATGGTACGAATTTTGTAGGGGCCGACCGTGAGTTGCGACTCGCATTTATAAAAACATGTAAAGATCGCGCCGTCCACGATCACCTTGTCACTGACGGTGTACAGTGGCACTTTATACCCGCGGCGTCTCCACATTTCGGGGGACTCTGGGAGGCGGGAGTAAAGAGTTTTAAATATCATTTAAAGCGCGTTATCGGAGGTCATACTCTGTCGCAGTTGGAATTCGCGACTCTTTTGTGCCAAATCGAAGCCTGCCTTAACTCCCGTCCTCTCGCCGCATTGACAAGCGATCCGGACTCCTTCGAGGCGCTCACACCGGGGCACTTCCTGATAGGTCGCCCCCTTTTGAGTGCACCGGGAGAGTCTGTCTTAGAAATTAATGAGAATCGTTTGTCAAGATGGCAAAGGGTGCAGGCCATGCACGAACAATTTTGGAAAGCATGGTCTTCTGATTACTTGCACACGCTTCATCAGAGGCAGAAATGGCGAACGGTAGAACCACCGATTAAAATTAACGACCTCGTAATAATAAAAAACCCTCTGCTTCCCCCCGCTAAATGGGACATGGCCAGAGTCATCGAGACACACCCTGGCCCAGATGGTCACACGCGCGTCGTGACCGTTCGCACCGCGTCTTCAACGCTTAAGCGCCCGATTACTAAAATCTGCCCACTTATTAGAACAGACGAGTAACTGTCTCTTACTCATTGTAAAGATCTGTCAAACATTCCGTCTGCTATCGTTCTATTAAAATTTTAACATACTAGAATTTGTTCATCAGTCCGTTTCGTAGTTTGTACGAGGCGGGCGGTATGTTCAGAAATCAAATTGTATTTTTCGGCATGTAGGCTGATTGTGTTTGACCACGAGTTGTTTGTTCGATATCCATTCAAGAATCACGTTATGATTTCGGTATCGATACAGATTATACACGTGATCATCCGATCCTGTACGCGTGATATTGTAAGAATGTGAAAATTCCGGCGTTTTTCGTGCCTGACTCTCGCAGAGAGCAGGCCCTCAGTTCTCGTTCGACTAGCGATCCGAACACAGCGATTCTTGTGTTATCATTCAGCGTTGACGAAACGTTAACGATCGTCAAACATAGTCGTGTATTATCAAAGTTATTAACATTTTATTAAAGACTTTGGATTTAATTGTTATTCGGAGCAGTTTTGTGTTTTTTATTCCTACACATCGATTTAATGCGCGGACTCTCCGAGACAGTGGCCGTAACCGGATATAAACTATATTAATTAATGTTTGATTCGCAGCACGTTAATTCGAGGGGCGTGTACAACAGTTTTGATATATACTGCAGACTAAGAAGGGACTACAAGAGAGAGATTGGAAAGGCAAAAAAGGACTCGTAGAATGATTTCGTGAACCGGAACACTACGAAAATCCCTTGGGGACTGGCATACAAGCTAATAATGGGAAAGATTAAAAATAGTAATATCCTAAGTAATATCTTAAGATTAAATTAGGTAGCGATTTTACAACTGATTGGACTTTATCGGCGAAGTGACTTTTGGAAACATTAATGCCGGATGGAAAGGAAAGTACAGAAGCAGAGGATTCACAAAACATCAAGAACAGATATAGCGAATACTTAAACTACAATATGGAACAGGAAATAAGAATGGACGAAATAGATGAAGCAATTAAAAGAACAAAGAAGAAAAAAGTTCCTGGTCCGGATAAAATAACAGCGGAAATATTAAAAATAGTTTGGAAGGCAACACCAAACGCACTTTACTCACTCTTCAACACATGCTTTGATAAAAACAGCTTTCCAAAGCAATGGAAACAGGCGGATTTAAAACTGCTGCTCAAAAGCCCTGAAAAGGATCCGAGCGATCCTAAATCGTACAGGCCAATCTCACTGTTGTCATTTGTTGGGAAAATGTTCGAAAGAATCATGGTACAACGTTTCAAAGTAATTTACGAAAGTCTAGAAATGTGCTCCGACAATCAATATGGCTTCATAAAGGGACGATCAACGGAGGACGCAATATGCAGAGCGGTCAGCAGCGTGAAATCGGCCGAATCAAAGTACGTAATGGGCATATTTGTCGATATAAGTAGAGCATTCGACAATCTTTCTTGGATTGGGATTTTGGACAGGATTAGGAGTGTGCACTGCACAAGGAAATTGTTTGAGGTGTTCATGGATTACTTCTCGAATCGAGAGGTACAATTGGCAAGCCGGGAGAGTGAATTGGGGGTATCCAAGCTCCTGAGTAAGGGGTGTCCTCAGGGTTCCATTTTTGGGCCCACAGCATGGAACATAGTTATGGACCAATTATTAGTGGAACAAAAAACTGAAGCTGAAACGAGATCTGAATACATAGCATATGCGGATGATATTCTAATCCTAGTGCCAGGAAAATCCAGGAAACAATTAGAGGAAGAGGCGCAGAAAGAAATAAACAGGATAATGAAATGGAGTACGGATAGCGGTTTACAAATATAGGAAAATAAAACAAGGGCTGTGTTATTAAAAGGGAATTTGGATGCTGAAAGGAAGCCCAGAGTCTTCTTAGGGCAAAAAAAGATAAAATTTTGTACAGAAATAAAGTATCTCGGAGTATACATGGATGAAAAGTTATCGTTTTTGCCGCATATAAGATATACTAAGGAGAAAGTCAGGAAAATATTCGCTAAAATTAAAAGAGTCAATAGAAGTAGATGGAGAATAGGAAGAGGATGTTTAAAACTGTTAAATAAATCTCTTTTACTGCCAATTATGCTATATGCTGTGGGGGCTTGGTATCTAAGAGCCACTCACTCTCACACTAGAAGGCAATTGGACGCTGCCCAGCGCTTTGTTATATTAGCAATTAATAATATCTGCAGAACAACATCAACTGAAGCACTACAAACTCTGACTGGTACTTTATCTATTGACTTGCAAGCTGTTAAAGACGCTGCATTTTATAATATTAAGAAAAATAAAAATTTTATTTATGATAACATGGAAATAAAAACGACTTTTGAAGAAAGAACAAAGGAGTACATAAAAACATTAAAGTCCCAAGTTGTTAAAAAGTTAGAAGAAACGTGGCAACACAGATGGAAAAATTCGCTCAAGGGCCGTATTACATATACCTATATTCCCAATGTGACATTCGTGGGAAAAAATCCCTGGTTCGTTCCAAATCAGAAGATGTTCTCCATACTATCTAGTCACGGTTCTACAAACGATAGACTATTCAGATTGGGGTGAAGTTCAACACCATCCTGTCCCTATTGCGATGATGAGGAGACAGTATATCATATTATCTTCTCTTGTATAAAATATGAACATTTAAGAAACGAACGAATTAGGGAATTGAGAAATGAATGTCTTTCTGATATGGAAAGACTTATTAAAACGAAAGAAAGTTACAAAGAATTTGTTGTTTTTATTGAAAAAACATATGAAATAAGGAAATGGTTTCGCTGAGTAGAATGGCTCGCCTCCACGTGGCGGGGATGGAAACGTTAGTACGAATTACTGACGGCTAAGAAGCCAATAATGAACTTAATAAATTTCTATAAAGAAATAAACTTATACATAACCACTTGAACATATACGATCACATTATGTGAACGAGTTAGATGAATACAATTAAGCATTAGATAAAACAAGCGGATATGATATAACATTGGGAGCCGCGAAATGAAGGGTGCAACAAATAATAAATAATAAATGTCCCTATCTACTGTCTAGCGAAACCACTGCCAAGGGAACGGGCTTGGAAAAATTAGCGGGGAAAGAAGACCCTGCTGAGCTTGACTCTAGTCTGGCACTGTAAGGAGACATGAGAGGTGTAGCATAAGTGGGAGATGGCAACATCGCCGGTGAAATACCACTACTTTCATCGTTTCCTTACTTACTCGGTTAGGCGGAGCGCGTGCCCCGAGGGCTTCGCGCCCCGGCGGTCACTGTGTTCTAGAGCCAAGCGTGTCAGTTTGGCGTGAGGCCTCGGCCGATTGCCTTTAATACTCCCGCGTGATCCGATTCGAGGACACTGCCAGGCGGGGAGTTTGACTGGGGCGGTACATCTGTCAAAGAATAACGCAGGTGTCCTAAGCAGCTCAGCGAGGACAGAAACCTCGCGTAGAGCAAAAGGGCAAAAGCTGGCTTGATCTCGATGTTCAGTACGCATAGAGACTGCGAAAGCACGGCCTATCGATCCTTTTGGCTTGAAGAGTTTTCAGCAAGAGGTGTCAGAAAAGTTACCACAGGGATAAAAGGCTTGTGGCGGCCAAGCGTTCATAGCGACGTCGCTTTTTTGATCCTTCGATGTTGGCTCTTCCTATCATTGCGAAGCAGAATTCGCCAAGCGTCGGATTGTTCACCCGCCAACAGGGAACGTGAGGGGTTTAGACCGTCGTGAGACAGGTTAGTTTTACCCTACTGATGACTAGTCATTGCGATAGTAATCCTGCTCAGTACGAGAGGAACCGCAGGTTCGGACATTTGGTTCACGCACTCGGTCGAGCGGCCGATGGTGCGAAGCTACCATCCGTGGGATTATGCCTGAACGCCTCTAAAGCCGTATCCTCTCCAGTCGAAGGTGGCAATGATATCTCTCGTGAGTCGAAAGGCGCAATGTGTCAAAACAATGTGACACTACTAGGCGGCCGGTCCTCGGGCCGGTCGTCGTACGAGCCCGGTTTGCCGTACGGCGCCATCGCCCGTCGCCGGGATCTCACCGCTACGACGGCACGGCGTCTAACGGTCGATCATGGGTTTCGCAAGTTTGATGTCGAGACTCGGAATCGTCTGTAGACGACTTAGGTACCTGGCGGGATGTTGTACTCGGTAGAGCAGTTACCACGCAGCGATCTGTTGAGACTCAGCCCTCGGCTTGGGGATTCGTCTTGTCGGTTAGACGAGACTCCACACGTTCGACGGCGAAAGCAACACGCCGCGAACGGACTTGGAAAAATTTCTCGCTCGCCGGCGAAAGCAACACGCCGCGAACGGACTTGGAAAAATTTCTTGCTCGCCGGCGAAAGCAACACGCCGCGAACGGACTTGGAAAAATTTCTCGCTCGCCGGCGAAAGCAACACGCCGCAAACGGACTTCTCGCTCGCCGGCGAAAGCAACACGCCGCGAACGGACTTGGAAGAATTTCTCGCTCGCCCGGCGAAAGCAACACGCCGCGAGCGAACTTGGAAGAATTTGTCGCTCGTCCGGCGAAAGCAACACGCCGCGAGCGAACTTGAAAAAAGCGGCTTGTGCGGCCGGAGGTGTCGCCCGCCAACAAAAGCAACACGCCGCGATCGGACTTGGGGTACGGGCGGCGCGTGCCGCCGGAGGTGTCGCCTGCCAACGAATGCAACACGCCGCGATCGGACTTGGGGTACAAGCGGCGCGTGCCGCCGGAGGTGTCGCCCGCCAACGAAAGCAACACGCCGCGATCGGAGTTGGGGCACGGGCGGCGCGTGCCGCCGGAGGTGTTGCCCGCTTACAAAAGCAACACGCCGCGATCGGACTTTGGTACGGGCAACGGTTGCGGCCGGAGGTGTCGCCCGCTAACCAAGGCAACACGCCGCTATCGGGCCTGGAAAAATTTCTCGCTTCGCTTGCCGGCGAGAGCAACGCGCCGCGAGCGAACTTGCGCCTGTTCCCGAGTTCTCGCTTGTACCGCTAACGAGCGAGCTAAATGAGATTAATTAAATGAGGACGCATCGGAAAGTTTATTCGTGCAAACACTCCGGCTTCGCTTATCGGCATCCTGCCTGCATTCGTCCACGTATCGGTCGTAGAATCTCGAAGATTGTGCATCCGACGAGTGGTAGCCGGAAATTAGCAGATATCGTAATAATCGTTTTGCGCGGTCGTGCGGAGCGTCGAAAAGTACGAAACCTTTGTCCGAAACGTATTTCCGTATCGTAGTATTATCTCCTCGTAGCGGCGCTACTCGCCGTCAAGTGCCCCGGAGGTACCGCCGGCGGGCGACGGACTTGGTGAAATTATTCGGTCGTCCGGAGGTGTCGCCCGTCCCGGAGGTGCCGTCCGTCCCCAAGTTGACGCCGGCCGTTATGTGGTGCCGCACGTATAATCACGCCCGTAACGAGCTGCCGCGCGCGTGATTTCGCATCGGGCGAGTGTTCCGTACCGTAATCGCGGTCACCGCAGCTTGCGTGTTGCGTATCATCCGTAATAATTCGAAATATATGTCTCCGACACGTGGGTTTGAGACACGTTTCGAGTTAGTAATCGGACAGCGCCCTCATGTCGAGCGAGCGCCGAATAGTAAGTAACTTTCGTCCGAAACGTTTTTACGTAGCTCTCCTCGTTGCGGCGCCGTAAATCGTCGTTAAGTGTTCCGGAGGTACCGCCGGCGGTCGTCTGACTTCGAGAGATCATTCGGTCGTCCGGAGGTGCCGCCCGTCCCGGAGGTGTCGCCGGTCGGCCGTAGTTCCCGGAGGTGTCGCCCGGCCCGGAGGTGTCGCCCGGCCCGGAGGTGCCGCCCGACCCGGAGGTGCCGCCCGGCCCGGAGGTACCGTCGGTGCTTATACCTTATTGTCCCGGCATTTCGTTTGTTTCCTTCTTAATTAATGCTAATTATCGTTGTTTATCGTGATAATATTTTATCGTACAATAGGACTTTTCGATCGTTCGCTCTCCGCGACAATGTCTCGATTGAACGCGCCTTTCGACGCTCGCGCTCGCATACGGCCGTAAGTAGGACCGTGCGTCGCCGACCGCCTGGCCGGCCGGTTGGGTACTATAAGAGATACGTCGCGCTCGGCGCGTCGAACGAGTCGAGCGAGTCCGGACGAGTCGTAAACGTACTTTCTCGAGTCTCTCGCCACTCCGGCGTGTTTCGACCGCTCTCCGTACCGTCGCCGACCGCTTGGCCGGTCGGTTGGGTACTATAAGAGGTAGGAGAGATTAATATTGTACGTGTCGCGCTCTCGACGTTGACAAGAGGGGTACGGACTTGGCCCCGTCCCCGGTCCGGCCCGCTGTTGGTTACAGTACGGAAACCTTCGACAGGTGGAAGTTCCCGCGGTCTCGCGGGGGGACCGATACCGGTCGGCGAGCTATGTTTTGGGTATCTTAGGCCCCCGTTTTGAAAACGGAAAAGGAGTTAAAGTAGCGAGTTTTTGGGATTTGGCGCGAGAAACCTAAAGGCGAAATAAAAGTGAAGGGGGGCCCTGGCCGTCGACCTAGGGAGGGGGGCCGCGTGCGAGCGGCCTCGCACCCCCGGGGCTTTCCGTTCATCGGAAAAAGAGGCCACCCAGAGGTACACGGGGACCCGAAAGTGGTGAACTTGCTGGTCGGAGAAGCGGGGGAAACCCCTGAGGAGGTCCTGCGATTCTGACGTGCAAATGACGTCGAAAAGGGTATAGGGGGCGGGAAAAATAACGAACCCTCTGAGCTGGTTTCCAATTTTCCCGGAGGTGGGAGCGGGGCTGGCGAGGGGGCCCTGGGCGAGGTGAAGGTCGGCGTTCTCGCGCCGGTCCCGGGTCCGAGTCGCCCCGTGCCTTGGTCCCGCGGATCTTCCTTGCTGCGAGGTTCCCGTGCGGCGCAGCCGTTGTGGTGCCCCTTTTCGGCCCCATTAACGCTCAGCTCAGAACGGGCAGGACTGGGGAATGACGTCTAATTAAACAAAGCATGGATGGCCCTCGGGGTGTTGACGCAATGGTTTTCCATCCCTTGAATGTCAACGTGAAGAAATTCAAGCAAGCGGGGGTAAACGGGCCCCTAGTTAAAGGGATGGTTGCCTGGCGTACGTAATACGCGGTATGTGCGTTTAAAGGGGGAAAATCCCGGGTGGTTTCCCGATTCTAGGGAAAAGGGGGGAGAACCGCGATGTAGCCCCCGGACCGCTGGGGGCGTTTATTTGGGGGGCAAACCCCCCCCCAGACCCCCCGGTGGGGTTAAAACCCCGATCTTTTAAAGGACCCCAAAGCCTCGTATTAATATGACGTGCATAAAGGATTAACGAGTTCCCACTGCCCCTATTACTAGTTCCTTCCCTCCCTTTCCAAAAACTTCCAAACCCAAAGGGTTAGAGCGTGTGTCCGGGCCCGGGAAAAAAGGAAGGGGCCCCCCCGTGGTCCCCGTGGGCGCGGCGGGCGAGATGGGGGACCGTACCACCCAAACACGAATAGGCTAACGGCGCAAAGGTGGTCCTGGGGAGGAAAAATCGTGGAGGAGGGAGGGCCGTCGCCCGGGGCTAAAAACTGCCCATCCGAGGCGTCTGATTTTTATCCCTTTCTGGGGCGGTTTTGGGGACGGTGGGTAGCATTTTTTTTTTTTTTTTTTTTTTTTTTGGGTATCCCCGTAGGGGCGAGGCAGCCGGAGTCTGTTGTTTTTCGTGGCAACAGTCTTACAATAACGTCCCTTCTATGTTAGGAAACCGGCCAAAGGGAACGGACTTGGAAAAATTAGCGGGGAAAGAAGACCTGTTGAGCTTGACTCTAGTCTGGCACGTAAGGAGACATGAGAGGTGTAGCATAAGTGGGAGATGGCAACATCGCCGGTAAAAACCACTACTTTCATCGTTTCCTTACTAACGGTTAGCGCGGAGCGCGTGCCCGAGGGTTTCTGCGCCCCGGCGGTCACGGGTTTTCTAAAACCCAAAGGGTTTGTAAGAGTGGCGTGAGGCCTCGGCCGATCGCCGTTAATACTCCCGCGGATCCGATTCGAGGCCCACTGCCAGGGGGGGGGGAAGTTGACTGGGGCGGTACATCTGTCAAAGAAAAAACGCAGGGGTCCTAAGGCCAGCTCAGCGAGGACAGAACCCCGCGAGAGCAAAAGGAAAAGCTGGTTGATCTCGATGTTCAGTACGCATAGAGACTGCGAAAGACGGCCACGCCTTTTGGCTTGAAGATTTTTCAGCAAGAGTGTAGAAAAGTTACCACAGGGATAACGGCTTGTGGCGGCCAAGCGTTCATAGCGACGTCGCTTATTGATCCTTCGATGTCGGGTTCTTCTTATCATTGCGAAGCAGAATTCGCCAAGGTCGGTTTGTTCACACCGCCAACAGGGAACGGGGGAGCTGGGTTTAGACCGTCGTGATACAGGTTAGTTTACCCAAACTGAGGGATAGTCATTGCAATAGTAATCCTGCTCAGTACGAGAGGAACCGCAGGTTCGGACATTTGATTCCCCGCACTCGGTCGAGCGGCCGGTGGTGCGAAGTACCATTCCGTGGGATTTATGCTGAAGCCTCTAAGGCCGTATCCTCTCTAGCGAAGGTGGCAATGATATCTCTAGGAGTCTCGTGAGGTCGAAAGCTCAAAACAATGGACACTACTAGGGGGCCCGGTCCTCGGGGGGTCGTCGCACGAGCCCGGTTGCCGTACGGCGCCATCGCCCGTCGTCGGAATCTCACCGCTACGACGGCACGGGGTCTAACGGTCGATCAGGGTTTCGCAAGTTCGAGTCGAGACTCGGACTCGTCTGTAGACGATTTAGGTCCCTGGCGGGGGTGTTGTACTCGGTTTAGAGCATTTTAACCACGCTGCGATCTGTTGAGACTCAGCCCTCGGCTTGGGGATTGTCTTGTGGGTTTTAGACGAGACCCCACACGTTCGACGGCGAAAGAAACACGCCGCGAACGGATTGGATGATTTCTCACTCGCCGGCAAAAGAAACCCACGCCGCAAACGGATTTGGGAAAAAATTTCTCGCCGCCGGCGAAAGCAACATGCGCGAACGGACTTGGGTTGAATTTCTCGCTCGCCGGCGAAAGCAACACGCCGCGAACGGATTGGAAAAATTTCCCCGCTCGCCGGCGAAAACAACACGCCGCAAACGGACTTGGGGATGGAATTTTCTTGCCGCCGGCGAAAGCAACACGCCGCGAACGGACTTGGAAGAAATTTCTCGCTCGCGGCGAAAGCAACACCCCGCAAACGGACTTGGATAAATTTCTCGCTCCCCGGCGAAAGAAAACACGCCGCGAGCGAACTTGGAAGAATTTGTCGCTCGCCCGGCGAAAGCAACACGCGCAAGCAAACTTGGAAAAAGCGGCTTGTGCGGCCGGAGGTGTTCGCCGCCAACGAAAGCAACACGCGCGATCGGACTTGGGTAACGGGCGGCGCGTGCCGCGGAGTGTCGCCCGCCAACGAAAGCAACACGCCGCGAATGGACTGGAAGAAT
Organism: Nylanderia fulva; assembly: GCF_048542155.1. Classification (NCBI taxonomy): domain Eukaryota; kingdom Metazoa; phylum Arthropoda; class Insecta; order Hymenoptera; family Formicidae; genus Nylanderia; species Nylanderia fulva. Next base: position 42,761 of record NW_028190746.1, on the reverse strand, counting down.
TTGTCGCTCGCCGGCGAAAAGCAACACGCCGCGAAACGGACTTGGAAGAATTTCTCGCTCGCCCGGCGAAAACAACACGCCGCGAACGGATTGGAAGAATTTCTCGCTCGCCCGGCGAAAGCAACACGCCGCGAACGGACTTGGATGAATTTCTCGCTCGCCCGGCGAAAGCAACACGCCGCGAACGGACTTGGAAGAATTGTCGCTCGCCCGGCGAAAAGCAACACGCCGCGAGCAATCTTGGAAAAAGCGGTTTTTGCGGCCGAAGGTGTCGCCCGCCAACGAAAGCAACACGCCGCGATCGGACTTGGGTTACGGGCGGCGCGTGCAGCCGGAGGTGTCGCCCCCCAACGAAAGCAACACGCCGCGATCGGATTGGAGAATTTCTCGCTCGCCGGCGAAAGCAACACCCGCAAAACGGATTTGGAAGAATTTTGCTCGCCGGCGATTGCAAAACCTGCGAACGGATTTGGATAAATTTCTCGCTCGCCTGGCGATATCAAACACGCCGCGAACGGACTTGGAAAGAATTTCTCGCTCGCCCGGCGAAAGCAACACGCCGCGAGCGAACTTGGAGGAATTTGTCGCTCGCCCGGCAAAAGGAAAACACGCCGCGAGCGAACTTGGAAAAAGCGGCTTGTGCGGCCGGAGGTGCCCGCCCGCCAATGAAAGCAACACGCCCGATCGGACTTGGGTTACGGGCGGCGCGTGCGCCGGAGGTGTCGCCCGCCAACGAAGCAACACGCCGCGATCGGATTTGGGTTACGAGCGGCGCATGCCGCCGGAGGTGTCGCCCGCCAACGAAAGCAACACGCCGCGATCGTACTTGGTTAGGGCGGCGCGTGCCGCCGGAGGTGTCGCCCGCTAATCAAGGCAACACGCCGCATCGGGCCTGGAAAAATTTCTTGCTCGCCGGCGGAGAAACGCGTCGCGAGCGAACTTGCGCCTGTTCCCGAGTTCTTAATTAATGCTAATTATCGTTGTTGACATTCGCCATACGGCTATCGTGATAATATTTTATCGTACAATAGGACTTTTCGATCGTTCGCTCTCCGCGACAATGTCTCGATTGAACGCGCCTTTCGGCGCTCGCGCTCGCATACGGCCGTGCGTAGGACCGTGCGTCGCCGACCGCCTGGCCGGCCGGTTGGGTACTATAAGAGATACGTCGCGCTCGGCGCGTCGAACGAGTCGAGCGAGTCCGGACGAGTCGTAAACGTACTTTCTCGAGTCTCTCGCCACTCCGGCGTGTTTCGACCGCTCTCCGTACCGTCGCCGACCGCTTGGCCGGTCGGTTGGGTACTATAAAGGGTAGGAGAGATTAATATTGTACGTGTCGCGCTCTCGACGTTGACAAACGAAGAATCGCCCGAACGGGTCGAGAACGGATTTTGTCGAGTCGCGACTCTGACACGGAGAGAACATTTATATAAAATGTTTGATTTGGAAACCACGAATATATAAAATAATATACGATCGTCGCAGAACGCGCCGCCGCCAAGTCTTCTCATGCTTGGAGGTTGCGTGTCTCGCGAGAACGTACGTTCGACTCTCGCGTCGTCTCGTATTCCTCTTCGCCGGGGATTACGGTGCGGCTCTTCTCGTTCGTCGCCGAACGCGCGCAAAATTAACGCACACTTATTTATTACGAGCACAGCATTGCCACGAGTCGGTGTCGCAAGACCGAATGGCTCTTATGTGGCGCGCACGCCTCTAGTGTGTTGGCCGCGCGGTTCCCTCTCGTTTCGTACGCAGCAGCGGAATCGTCGCGCTTACCGAGCATTACTCCACGGATACGAGTTTGCGGGAAGAGTTGCTTCTTCCCGCTCGCTTTGTACGCCGTAGCGAAATCTTATTGCTGGTCGTGTGCGGTTAAACGCGTACGAACCAGACAGAACAGTCCTCGACGTCTAAGCATCGCCATCGTCGATCTAGCGTCAGGGTGAATCGCGCGGTCTCTCGAGACCGCGCATCATAACATTTGGGAGAATAAGAACACGAGTATTTTGATCTTGTGGATTTTTGAACGGAGAGGAGGAGGAAGAAGAGAGAGGCGGCGGCGTCGGGGGTTTACTCTCGCCTCCGTCGTTCTCTCGTACGCTTTACATAATAGCGTTAAACACAGCAGAGTGTCGCCGACCGGCTGAGCAAGACCGGCGGCAAATAAAATGGCACATACGAGCGTGTCGCGCGCGCGTCGGTGTTTCGGCATCGAACGCGCGCGCGC
>NW_028190746.1:0-40053 GCF_048542155.1 Nylanderia fulva | reverse complement strand
GCCGCGCAAAATTAAACAGCACACTTATTTATTACGAGCACAGCATTGCCACGAGTCGGTGTCGCAAGACCGAATGGCTCTTATGTGGCGCGCACGCCTCTAGTGTGTTGGCCGCGCGGTTCCCTCTCGTTTCGTACGCAGCAGCGGAATCGTCGCGCTTACCGAGCATCTACTCCACGGATACGAGTTTGCGGGAAGAGTTGCTTCTTCCCGCTCGCTTTGTACGCCGTAGCGAAATCTTATTGCTGGTCTGGTCGTGTGCGGTTAAACGCGTACGAACCAGACAGAACAGTCCTCGACGTCTAAGCATCGCCATCGTCGATCTAGCGTCAGGGTGAATCGCGCGGTCTCTCGAGACCGCGCATCATAACATTTGGGAGAATAAGAACACGAGTATTTTGATCTTGTGGATTTTTGAACGGAGAGGAGGAGGAAGAAGAGGAGAGGCGGCGGCGTCGGGGGTTTACTCTCGCCTCCGTCGTTCTCTCGTACGCTTTACATAATAGCGTTAAACACAGCAGAGTGTCGCCGACCGGCTGAGCAAGACCGGCGGCAAATAAAATGGCACATACGAGCGTGTCGCGCGCGCGTCGGTGTTTCGGCATCGAACGCGCGCGCGCGCGAAAAAGAGCTAGCGACGAGTCTTCGGGCTCGCTCGCGAGTTACTCCCTTGCGAGTAACCGAACACGAAGCTCCCTGGTTGATCCTGCCAGTAGTCATATGCTTGTCTCAAAGATTATAAATGTAATTTATTTAATTACATTTTTATTTTTTAAATAATACATATATACGTTCCAAAAAATATAAGCCATATTATTATATATGTACGTGTGTGTGGGTGTATAACTATCATTTAATACACATTCACGTTAAATCACATCATTTAATCATATTTAATAACTATATCACTAACATATATAATTAATACTTATAATAAATCATTTTTAAAGTAATTTTTTTTAAATTCTAGTTATCACTTTATCAGAATTATGAAAAAAAATTGATACAATTGTTAGAAAACTTAAATGTGCATAACTTTTTAATATATAGGCATTAATAAAATAAACATAGTGATTGTTAATTTTTTATGCTACAGCTACGCATAAAAGTACTAAAATACTTAGAACTTTAAATTACTTTAATATTCAACTGTATATATTATTATAACTTTTCTCGTTTTATACTATATTTAAAAAATAATATTTAATAATTACTTTATTGCACTTACAACTATGCATATGTATTTAATACTGTAACCATTTAAATAATAAAATATATATATAATTACTGTGTATGAAATTAATACATTCAAAATAAAAAAAGTACATATGCAAAAATAAACTCTATAAAATCTATAAATAAACGTAATAATAATAAACTGTGCAATAAACGTAATAATAAACGTTCAAATATTTTATTTATTATATATTAAAATTATTATATTTAATAACCTGTCCTTTTCTTGTTTAGATCTCCTCATTTTCGCATCTCTTCTTTTGTTCTTTCTTTTTCCTAAAAAGAAATATGTGATTGTTATACATAGGTGCAATAAGTCAATTCTGCAATAAATATTCTATACAAAAATAACAATAAGTTCTTAAATGTTGTATTTAATTTAAAAAAAACTAATACACGCAATAATGAACAGATAGTGCATGTGTTCACCCTCTTTAAAATCAGTTTCTTATAAAAATAAAAAGTTTGAGATAAGATGATAAAATAGTTAAATTGAGGTATATTATATATAACTTACAAATCTCGGTCAAATCTCTGCTTGGCTAAAATTAGCCATCTTGCAATTATATCCTCAACTTCCTTATTTGTTAAATTGGTTCTTGAAGTTCGCGCAGCATCTAACAACAAGTTTAAACAGATATGTGTGGTTATAGATTATATAAAAATTTAAAGCGACTTAATTTTATATATATATATATATGTATATATGTATATATACTATTCAAAATTATTTTATATTCCTATGATTACATATTATTGAATAATGATATTAGAGTTTTAATAGCATCATCCAATATAACCATGCATAGAATGCTATATATAAAGTGTCAAAAATATGTCAATAAAAACATTTCTGTGATTAAATATTTATATACTTACTTATGATACATATAGTAATGCGAAGATTTTTAAAGGCATTTTTCAATTTTGCACCAGCCCAACTATATTCCATTGCTAATTTATTTGTTAAAATATGTTTCATCATGTACGAAATCACATCATGATGATCCTTACCTCCTAAAAAGCTCAATTGTCTTGTCTAAAAATATAAAATAATTTAATTAATATTAGTTTATGATCTAAAAATATCAAAATAATAAACATTTGTTTTTCTCTTATAAAAAAAGTTAACATTACTTTTCTTTTAACTTCTTTAAAATTATTTAACATTATATAAATAAATAAATATGTCCAAAATATTGATTTTATAAGACATTTCAATAAAATGTTTCTAATCGTAAGTATAAAATGATAATATTTTGTATATACCATTTCTGTAGCAACACATTTGTTTTTTAATTGATTATCAATTCTCTGTAATTGTTCTACGGTATCTGCTGGCAAATCGAAATCATAATGTTCATTTTTTTTTAAATCCGTTTCCTCATTTTTTCTTATGTGATTATCCAACTTTATTAAACGTTCATCAATTGTTGTAAGATTTAACAATACTGCATTTAGTTTCCTGATAATTAAATTATGAAAATCTGCAAAAATAATTGACACATATTATTGTATATCTACTCATTGTCAGATTATATAAATATTACGAATTATATACCATTTTAAATATGTTTACAGTGATATAAATAAAAAAGTTAAAACTTTAATAATATATATATATATATATATATAGGTAAGCTTTTACAAAAATTTAAAATTAATAACAGATATATTTTTACCTACATCAATCTCAGCATTACAAGTATCGGATGTAGATATTGTATCTGAATTTTGTGGAACAAGGTCATCTTTATTTGCTGTTCGATGTTCTTGTGAACTTATAGATTTACTATATGTAACTGCAGACTTTTTAGACTGAATATTAATTATTTTTTCATTACTTATTTGTATCGGAGGCTTAGTTATTTTCTTATAATTTTTTATCAGTGGTTTTTTTATTTCATAAGTCATTTTGCTTTTCTTTAAATCGTTTGATATATTAGAAGCTTCATCTAAATCATTGCTTGTGTCAGTTCTATCTGAATTATCAGAAGAACTTGAAATTTTTTTTACTCGATTCATTTTCTTATCACCTTGTATTAATGGTGTCTTTATTTCACAGATTTTGCTCTTATTTATTGTTAAAGCTTTTGGTGTATTAGGAAAATTATCTAACTCTAAATCATTGCGAGTTTTTAATTTATTGATGCTTGTGTCGCTTGTATCAGAATTATCAGGAGATGAACCTGTATTTTTTTTTGCTCGTTGATATCTCGATTTTTTGAGGTTATTTCCATCATCACCATCTATATCGGATATTTGTTTCAGCTAATTTAAGTTTGTCTATAGCTTTATCATATGTATCTAAACGTATAAATTTTTGAATATTAAAATTAGAAGAGCAGTCGCCCGGCAAGCGGAAGGTCTCGGGTTCGATTCCCGATTCAGCCAACTTTCGACCAATATTTTTCTCGTCTTTTTCTTACAGGGGATGTTAAGAGAAGGAACAAGGGGAATTTCTGAGATCCCAACCATAGGATTCAAATTCCTCTGTTTCCAAAAAAAAAAAAAAAAAAAAAAAAAAAATTCTAAATATTAATTTGTCGCATTAACATCGCGTTTGGCTCTTAGTCGAGATGAAGATGGAAGTTTTTTAAAAAAAAAAAAAAAATAGTAGAAGCTGACTGACAAATATTCTTATTTAATGTTTGTTGCGTTTAGACCAAGTACGACCGCCTTGGTGGGGGGGGGGGGGTTATAAACATGAGAGAAATATTGATTTGTAAAGGGTCTGAATAGCTCAGCTGGAAGAGCAGTCGCCCGGCAAGCGGAAGGTCTCGGGTTCGATTCCCGATTCAGCCAACTTTCGGACCACTATTTTTCTCGTCTTTTTCTTACAGGGGATGTTAAGAGAAGGAACAAGGGGAATTCTGAGATCCCAACCATAGGATTCAAATTCCTCTGCTTCCAAAAAAAAAAAAAAAAAAAAAAAAAAAATTTCTAAATATTAATTTGTCGCATTAACATCGCGTTTGGCTCTTAGTCGAGATGAAGATGGAGTTTAAAAAAAATTAAAAATTAGATTTTTGTTTTTATATATTTTATAATCAAATATCACTTAAAATTTAAATTTTAATATATACTTTTAATACATATATATTATAATTTTAATTTATATAATTTTTGATAAAAAAATAAAATACATTTTTTATATTACTAACCGCTGCTACCAAAAATACGGATTATTTTATATAATTGCCAATCATCAGAAGGAAATATTCTTTTCATAATTGCTTTATTTATCTTAATTTGACTTGTATATGATGGCCATTTACATTCCTTATTATTTTCAGTTAACCATTCAGAAGGAACAATTTGTAAACCATCTTCGAACTCCACAATATTATACGCCATAATAACTGTAAATAAAAATTGATCAGCATTGAAATTATAAATAATCTATGATGTAAATAATATGATAAAAATGTGACGATAATAATAATAATAATAATAATAATAATAATATTTGCAATTTATATTAGAGTATTATAATTACGTTTAATTATTTAATTACAAATGCAAATTAATATTAAACATGTATTATTCAGTTGTGTGTAACATCGGAAATATAATATAATTTTTTTATAAGGCATTTTCAACATTTTTGCTCTAATTTTATCAAACTCCCATGTCTGAAGATGAGAATATTCAGACATGATACCAATATTTAAAGTTAATGACGAAATAGGCTGTGTATATAAATCTTCCACTAACACAAGTACTTTGCCAATAGCATACATTTTATTGTCATTAGATTTAATGAAATTTAAAATTGACATTATTTGTCCATTTTCAAAAGAAATGCAATTATTTTTTGGATCATCACAGTTAATATAATATTGATTATTGCAAAAAATTTTATATTGTTGTACAGAAATGAAATCTTTCGTAATAGGACCATCACAATGAGAGCGTGTAAAACATTTTTCCATATCGTATGAATTTGAATATATTTTGAATGTTTCATTATTATGTATTGTCTCAATTTCTGCAAATCTTCTTGTTAATTGCTGTAATGGTTGGTTAGTTTTACGAATTAATTTCTTTAACGTAGACATATAATTCTCAAATTTAAATGCACTAAATTTATCCAGAGCACCAAATTGTTTTACGTCTGCAGCAAGATGTAATAAATTATGAATATTATGTGAAATATATTTAGAACCGTAGATAACTTGAAATGATTTTACAAAATGTTTTAATAAATTTTCTGCATATTCTATAATAGAAGTTTGATATGTTAAAGTAGGATGTGCAAGAATTGTGATTGCTACATGTAATGTTAGAAAATTTAAATATACATTTTCTTGTAGTATTCCTTTCAATATAATAGGACCTGTATATAATAAAAATTGCCGATATTCTGTGGCTTTCCAATGTTTGATATATTTTAATGATCTTGGTTTTCGAGCAAAATCAGAAGGATATAATTGCGTAACTTTATTAGTTTCTTAGAAATTTGTTCTTTGTCTGAATTTGATAATCTTATCTTAAGTGGTCCTGAAAGCCATAACATAATAAGTTTACGCATAACACCCAAACATACCAGGTGCATATAATCTAGTGGCACATTTGTAACTAAGCCTAGATTTGGTATATTTTTTAAAATTGTGTCACCAGTTTGATAATCAAGATTATAAGATCCAGTAAAAAATTCTTTATCATTACGTAACATCATATTAGATGTGTATGGAAAACATATATGTCCTTCTATATTATCACCTTCAATAATGCATTTAGTGCAACTATTATATCCAGTGTGTCCTTTTACATTTAAAATAAATGATTAGCAGGAGCGTCACAAATTATTGCTTTAATTTCGACTTTTATGATCTGTCCCTCATAATCAATCCCATTATTTATAAAAGCAATAGCATCACCTACAAACATTTTTAAAAACTCATTTGCATTTTTTGGTTTTCCTTCACCATAATATAAGGCAATGACATATACATTGTTTATAATATTATCTGCACATAATATTGGCCATAAACTCTTTGTGGAAGACTTATATATAGGTAAACCATCAATATTTATAAATAATTGAATGTTATCAAGAGCAAAATTCAATCTTTTACGTTCTTCAATAATTTTTAGAAGAGCTTTTTCGAGACCTAAGTGGCAGTAATCTCCGTTTTCAATTTGTATAATTTCAGTTGATTTAGGAGTTTGCAATAATGTACGTGGATCTTTAGGCAAAGTATAATTAGTGTGTGTTTGCAATATCTGTAAAAGGTGACGGAGTGATTTGAGTGATATCTTTTCTTCAATAGCCCATTTACTTATGTCATGTATAAAAGTTTCGTTATCATTTAAACACAGATTTTCATAATTGTTATCGACTATAGCTTGCAGCTTATTTGCATCCGTGTAATTTTGTATCATACAGGCATTATTTTCATTCAGAAAGTTAATATTATTTTCATCATAATATTGATTTAGATTTCTATCTGAGTATACTTTATCAGAATCACATAAAGACGAAGCATTCTCATCAACAACAATTAGTTGATCATTATTATTATTAATTATTGCCATAGAATCCGCAGAATCAGTCTGATGAGTTATCATATTCATATCTGTTACTGTGTTTCTTGCAACTAATCTTCGTTTATGTCTTGCACTATAAAATATTGAGTGTTTTCGTTTGCGACCCATATTTTTCACAAAATATATTTTTTTTTCCTAAATATACATATACAATGAAAAAAAGATATCTTGTTACAATAAATATGAAAAAAATATAAGACAAACATAAGATAAAAAATATTGTATATACTAACCTTAATTTTTATGTTGATGTTTTTCACTTTGTTAAATCACTTCTTATTGCTAAGTGATCTTCTGAGATCACTTATTTTGAGTCAAAATGTCCTCTTATGCAAATAAAAAACACGTGCTGGTACACCAACAGACTGCGTATACGCTGCAGAGCGTTTTGGGCAACGTGCACGCGCCTACACGGTCACGCTTGCATTAGGATTAGGTAAGATTAGGTTACATTAAGTAGCGTCCATTAACGGTGACGTGTTGATTCTTTTACTTTTAGAACAAATCAACGTCAAGTCTTGACAAGATGACAACTTAGCAGTCATTCTGCTGAACGCGACTATTTTAAAGAAAAATATTTCAAATAAAAGTTGTTTGATTCAAAGGAGGTCATAAAGTAGATGATGCCCTTTATTTGATGAATATTTTAAGAGATATTTGAAGTGGTGTACGTGTTATTTTAAATTGGACACCCTAATATATATTTAGTTATAGCAGTAATAAATATAAATAAATAAATATAAATTATTTATTAAATATATCATAAATTAAACTTTATTTTTCTAATTTTTAATTGTTGATCGTCACAGCACAACATCTTTATGATGTCACTGTGACATTTTCTTGCTATGACAGATTTTTTATCATTATTGTTACATTTCGTGATATACTAGTTATATCAATGTGACATTTTTGATGATATCACTGTAACATCATAAAGATGTTGTGCTGTGACGATTAAATATATATATATTTTATCGTCACAGCAGAACATCTTTATGATGTCACTGTGACATTTTCTTGCTATGACAGATTTTTTTATCCTTATTGTTACATTTCGTGATATACTAGTTATATCAATGTGACATTTTACAATGATATCACTTCAATTGTGATTAATGATATCACTGTTACCTTCCAATAATCTCACAATGACATCACAGTGACATTACATTTTTTTGTCACCTTGTGACTCTATTGTGAGCTTATTGTGATGTCACTGTGACATTTTTTGCTATGGGGGATATAATTAACTTATAAGATACATAATAACACAAATCGCTAACACAACTAATATGGTCAGTGCTGTTAATGTGGGCAATAAGAAGTTTTAGTAATATATATAAGTTATCATCTAATTGCATTCATTTATCGCTAAATAATTTTAATACAAGCCAACATTTTAATATAAAAATATTAATTTCTCTTTGATTTTAACGTAAAAATAAAAAATTCATGAATACACAAGTAACTATTATTGTGATACTTAAAAAATGATAAAACTTATTGACGTTGTTGCTTTGCCTGTAAAAAATAAAAGTAATAATAAATATGTTGTTATATCGAAAACTAAAATATACAAGTAAAACGTAAAACATACTAGTTCTCTGTCGTAGCGCGTTTTTGAGTGCCTTAACCAAGCTGACACATAGTTCTGAAATTGTTTATCTGTCAAAAATGGAAAGTGTTTTCTAGTCGATCCTACAAATGTAACAAAAAAAAAGTTAATATAGTACCGGTACAATTATTATGCTATTAAAAGCATTAATTTTTTATAATTATATATTTTTACATTTCTATATACGTTTTAAAATGTCCATAATTATTAGTGTGTTCACTTCGAAGTTGCCTTTGCGACCCATCCAAGAACATTTTGTACCCAATTTATTAGTAAATATTTTTTCTAGTCCAGCTTTTATTTGATCGTGGGGAGAAGTGCCTCCTAATAAATAGACAAATGTGAAAAAAATGTAAATACATATATATATATATATACAATTGTTCGAGCCTTTTCTGGTAAATATTGAGCATCCTTTTTGTCTATTTAATTTCAATTAAAGTCAGTTAGTCAGAAGGAAAAAGGGTTAAATATATATTTTTAAAAAATAGATATCAGTAGTTTTGGCATATTCAACAATGGTACAATGAAATTATAATGAATGTTATAAAATAATCCTAGTTTAATCAAGCTTGAACAATCAAAATTGCTTTTGAAAGCAATTTCTTTCTAACCATTTACATTATTTTACCAGCTCGAACCTTGAATTTTGTCTCAAATATTCAAAAAAACAAGAAATAAGAAATGTAGACTATTTTTACCATTTGTTTTTGTCCTTCCTCATTAGTTTTTAATGCGATGTCGAAATCAAGTAATTTTGTAAATTCTTGAAAGGTTTGTTCGGAATAAGAGAAAAAGTACTACTACAGCCCCCACCTATCACGTAGGACAAGGACGTAAACAAAATTAACAGAGGGCGTAACCGGACCCCGCCGGCCTCCGGTCAAAGAGGCAAAGTGCAGACCGCAGCCCCATAAAAACCATAGAATACTAGGACAAAACTACAAACATTAACTTGACGCGGGTGTAGAGACCACAGAGTCACCTCACAGCAGCCTCCCCGATACTCGACACCCATCGCCGCTACCTACTACAATTAAATAAACATACACTTGGCGGAGCGGGAAGACCACGGGGTTACCTTTCGGTCTCCCCCCCGGAACTCCCCGCAATCACCGCTACCCGCTACAACATAAAAGAACAGGACTACGCTAAAAATCGGGGGCAGAACTACAACCCGGGACAGGGGAGCCACCTTTCAACGACCTCCCCCGCCTCCCCCGGCTGCAGTCCACCCTCATCCATTCTGGGCTCTCAGAAGAACCCTTATCAGGGTCCCCCGGTGCCTGCACACGTTCAATAGGAGTGGTCTCCCTACCTACCTCCCTCCTTTTAGGAGGAACACAAGACCTCGCACAAGCCGAGGAACCAGCCCGATGTCCTGCCGGTTTCCCCCTTGCTGCACACGATAGACAGTGGGGCGGCGCCACACAATTGGCAGCCAAATGCCCCATCCCGCCACACCTATAACAATTGTCGCTTCTGTCTTTATCGGCACCACACACATTGGCCGAATGGCCAAATTCGTGGCACCGATAGCACTGGAGGGGACGGCGGGCTAGATGCACAACATCCAGCGTAAACCACCCCTCCCCCAGCGACAACTTCTTTTCCGCGACAAGTTTCCGTGCCACTTTGGTAGGGCAGCGGAGCCACATCGTTCCCATGTCTGACTTGGGAAACAGACGAATTTGTCCGGCTCTAATGTCCTCAACACAGCAGCCCCCAAGCCGAGCAACCTCTCCGAGGATTTCGAGCCTCGTCAGGAAGGCCATCATTCCCTTCAGACGAATCTCTTCCAGCCTCCTTGGACGACCAATCTTAGTCCCATTAGGAACAACCTCACGGAGTCTGGATGCGAGAGCATCCGCCTTCAGTGATGAGTCCTTACCCGTCACTGACAGCAGAATGCTGCCAGTGACTCCCCTCCTCATGCGCATGGAGTTGATATCCAGGGCCTTCACGTCAACTTTTGACTTTGCCTCAGACAGAACTGAGGCATAAGTCCTTTCGCGTCTCTCCCCCCCCCCTCAATCGTCAGCGAAATTACCGACGACGAGGAAGGAAAGGGAGGGGCACCACGAGCTCCCTTCCGAACCGGTCCCTTCCTTGGGACTACTTCTCCCGTTCGCAAGGCCTCTGTTTGTGGCCGTTTAGACCTACGTCTACGACGACGACTCCTTTTATTCGTCCTGGAGACCCCCAGTCCAGAGGCATCCACCGAAACCTCCGTCATAGCGGAGGCGGCAGAGCCCCCAGGCAGGGGGCCAATCCCTGGCGCAATCGCGCTACCTCTCTTACTTGCGGGCGGTCCACGCATGGGAACCACTTCTCCGAAAGGAGGAGCAGCCCCAGCCCGCTCCGCAAGTCCGCCCTAACGGCAGCCCTAACAGAGACCGACATGTCATCCCTCAAGTCGCCAAAGCGACGGTCAAGAAGGGACGACAAGCCGGACTCCATAACTGGGCGATCCTCAACCAGAGGAGCCGCCAGAATCGCCCTCGCACTAAGCGGAGACCCCTCCGAAGAAGATGGAAGAGGTCTCTTCCTCGCTTTTCTCTTCTCATCCAGGAATTCCTCAAAATCAGGAAACGCCGAACGCAGGAAGCTAAGCTCCCCGGATAGGCGGTCGACCTCTCTCTCCAGGGCCGAAATCTGACCTCTGAGGCCCTGATTCACACTAAGAAGCGCGTCCATCCTCGGGTCAACGGTGGATGTACGACTGACAACTTCATTTAAGACGCCGCCCAGCTTCCTCGAGGAGGCTCGAAGCGTCTCAACCATGGGATCTACAAGACCCGGCTGTCCAGCCACCCTCTCAACTTGGGTGACGAGTGTCTCACCTAGTCTTCGAAGCTCCAGAGTAGTTATACTCCGAAGCTCCTCAGAAAAAGCCACATCTGTGGGTGTGTTCTCCATACCCATTGCCGACAGGACTGGACCAAAAGAAGGGTCCAGCACCCTCCGCGCGTACTCCAATTTGAGCGCCTCCATTTCTGCCCTATTTAGGCGCTCCCTCTCATGCGCCAAATTGGCGTACTCCCCCGTTTTTATGGGGCGACCCCTCTTTCGCTTGGTGCTCTTACCTGCAGTTATCTTACGCGGATACTGCTTCCGTCCCTTCAGCAACCTAATATCGTGAGGAGCCCATGAAACGTCCCTATCACGCCTGCCCACCCTGGATTCAGGGGAGCTCGCTGACGGGGCCGAGACGTAGGACAACTCACCAACCTCCATCTCATCACTGCTATCTCCTCTCAACTTATCAGGTGAGGGGAGAGGCTGAGAACAGCCACTCACACTCACTGACTCGCTACCTACTTCCGCCGACTCTGAGTCGCTCAGTACAATAGGCTCAAAGAACCGTACGCACTTATGATGCCGACAAAAGAGGGTTCCGCCGCGCACACATTCATTAAGGAAACCCTCGGTGTATTTAACAAGCCTGTGATATAGGCCAAACCAACGATACTCACGGATTTCCTCGTCCCGGAGCAAGCAGTGGATGTCCTCCGCCAGCTCTCTTGGGTCGTCGTTCGGACCCAAATCCTCCCATTTTATAGCGAGCGTGATGAACATCTCGTCTATCTCATCGGAAAGCTTCTTCGACGCTGTCGCTTTCCAGTCTACGGACCCAGTCGACAAATCCGCAGACGACCCGTTGCTTGATAACGACGAGGAGGGGGCCAGGCCTACACCCCCCCCCACGCCGGTTCCCAGTATCCGACCCTGGGAAGTCTTCTCTTTTCCTGTCTGACATTTCCATCTGTAACAAGAAAACTCCCCCCCGGGTGTTATCTTCGGTGTTTTCCTTCACCTAGTGCAGTGGACAAGTCCTTTTTAGGGCCTGCACGCCCATCACTCCCCGTTCATCCATCACCATACACTCCAGCTCGGGTACCTCGGGATTGCGACACCCGTACACTGCAGGGATGAGTCCGCAGTGCCCCTGAGGGATACGTTAAACGCCTAGGCCGGAAGGTAATCGGCTGTTCATTTTTTAATAAAATTTTCATCTCGGTTTCCGGTTCGCTCGCATCCGAATCCCATTTATCAACGTATTCTTTGTTATACAATCTTCGAACGCTTTCGACTACATGCGATTCGACACCGGGATTAATATTCAATTCTTCTCCAACTTTTACAGGATTTTCGAGATATTCTATTTGCATAATCTCGGTATCAAAATTGTTCTCGCTTGTCGACTCGTTTCTCCTAGTAATCTTTACCGTTTTACCTAGTTCGATTTTTATTAACGGATCTCGACAGAAATCGCGACCAAGTAATGCCGCACACGACATTGTTTCGTTCGGTACTACCAGAAAACGTAGCTGAATATTAATTTTTTCGATTTCGACTAATTTCGAAAAGGTGCCTATTACGCGAACAGGGGATTTATTTACTCCACAGAAACAATCGCCGTTAGGAGGTAGCGGTTCGCGCAAACTCGTCGGAACATACTCAGTTTTTATGAGGCTCACTGGGGAGCCGGGATCAACTATCGCGTCTACTGTATATTCACGATCCACATCCCCTTCAAAGGACACCGAAAACTTTAACTGTACACAATACGGATCGCTAACGGGTATCGGTTCGATCAAGTTCACAACGTTCGTCGACTCGGGTTTCGACTCTTTCTCGGGACAGTCTTTTTTCAAGTGGCTGGCTGAACCACATCGATGACAGCCTCCCTTAACTTTCTTCGGGTGTGAACATGCGGATGCCAGATGTCCAACTCCCTGGCAGTTATAACATTTAATTATCTTTCGGCGTGGTGCCAAATCTGCACTCGACGATGCTGGATTTCCTTTAAACGCTGAACTCTCCTTCGTCGACAATTTCCCATCCTTTTGGATTTTTCCTTGATCAATAGGTTTCTTCCATTCGCGATCAGGGAACTTCTTCGGGTGTAGCGTCAATCCTTTAAATGCCTCCAACAAATCCGACTGAGACTCGAACTGCATAATACGTGCTTGATCTCTGAGATTGCGATCAGGTATACCCTCGATGACATAATCGACAACTTCGTCATCTACTATCGGTACCCTATTAGCGAGGATTATTTTATCATGGAAGTAACTCGTGAATGATTCGTCCGTCCGCCATGCTCTCTCTTCGAGCTTCTTGCGTAGGGACAATCTTGATTGACGAAGGTCGAACATTCCCTTCATGGCCGCCAATAGATTTTCTATACCAAGGGTAAGATGATGTGGTTTGGAGTGAAACCACTCGGATGCACGTCCTTTTAATTTAGAGCTTATTAAAATTCTTGTCGCCGCATCATCCAAGGCGTACGACACTCGCAGCAATTGTACCTGCTGTTCCCATTTCCAGAACGTACCCTCACTGCCGTCGAATTCGCTCAACAAGTCGCGAATAGCCCTTACACTTTCGCTCATCGGTGGACCATTACGTCTTCTTCCGCCATCATTCATCTGCGGTGCTCCATGATCTTCGATGTTCTCTCGTCTAACGATATCTAATTCACGTTGAAGAAGAGCTCGTTCTCTTCTAAGTAGTTCATTTTCTCGTCGAATCAAGTCATTCTCAGTCAAAGGACCTTCAACGGATGCGTCGTTACTTACTTGGCTTTCATTGTCCTTGCCCGCGACGGCATCCCTCGATTCATGGCCCGCGTCAATCGGCTGATCGACACCGCGGCTCTGCCGTGACCTCTGTTCATCCAGTGTGGTCCATATCTCCGGGTCATTGGCAGTCAATCGATCTATCAGGTCAGCTTTGTTACCGGTCGCCGGCAACTTCTTCTCGCGGAGAATGTCCTTAATCTCGGCAAGCGTATACGCACTCGGCGGTCTCGCCATTGTTAGTGACACACTGCACTTCCCTTTTCTATACGTCCTAGCACACAGCGACGTGTTAATAAATGTTTAACCTCAGTCAAAATGTTCGCGACACACGTCGGCACAATTAGCACACAGCAAAGATTCGCGGTACACAGCGCGAATTACCGTCAAAATATTCGCGACACACAGCGCGGAATATTCTATCTCACAGGGATATCGCGTTACGCGTCGATTCACCGCGCGCGATACGTGGACTCGCTTTCTCTCGTACGCGGCGGAACAATTAGCACGCAGCAAAGATTCGCGGCACACAGCGCGAATTACCGTCAAAATATTCGTGGCACACAGCGCGGAATATTCGGTCTTTCAGCACGCAGCAAAGATTCGCGGCACACAGCGCGAATTACCGTCAAAATATTCGCGACACACAGCGCGGAATATTCTATCTCACAAGGATATCGCGTTACACGTCGATTCACCGCGCGCGATACGTGGACTCGCTTTCTCTCGTACGCGGCGGAACAATTAGCACGCAGCAAAGATTCGCGGCACACAGCGCGAATTACCGTCAAAATATTCGCGACACACAGCGCGGAATATTCTATCTCACAAGGATATCGCGTTACACGTCGATTCACCGCGCGCGATACGTGGACTCGCTTTCTCTCGTACGCGGCGGAACAATTAGCACGCAGCAAAGATTCGCGGCACACAGCGCGAACAACCGTCAAAATATTCGTGGCACACAGCGCGGAATATTCTGTCTTTTAGCACGCAGCAAAGATTCGCGGCACACAGCGCGAATAACCGTCAAAATATTCGTGGCACACAGCGCGGAATATTCTGTCTTTTTGCACGCAGCAAAGATTCGCGGCACACAGCGCGAATAACCGTCAAAATATTCGTGGCACACAGCGCGGAATATTCTGTCTTTTAGCACGAGCAAAGATTCGCGGCACACAGCGCGAATAACCTTCAAAATATTCGTGGCACACAGCGCGGAATATTCTGTCTTTTAGCACGAGCAAAGATTCGCGGCACACAGCGCGAATAACCTTCAAAATATTCGTGGCACACAGCGCGGAATATTCTGTCTTTTAGCACGAGCAAAGATTCGCGGCACACAGCGCGAATAACCTTCAAAATATTCGTGGCACACAGCGCGGAATATTCTGTCTTTTAGCACGAGCAAAGATTCGCGGCACACAGCGCGAATAGCCTTCAAAATATTCGTGGCACACAGCGCGGAATATTCTGTCTTTTAGCACGAGCAAAGATTCGCGGCACACAGCGCGAATAACCTTCAAAATATTCGTGGCACACAGCGCGGAATATTCTGTCTTTTAGCACGAGCAAAGATTCGCGGCACACAGCGCGAATAACCTTCAAAATATTCGTGGCACACAGCGCGGAATATTCTGTCTTTTAGCACGAGCAAAGATTCGCGGCACACAGCGCGAATAACCTTCAAAATATTCGTGGCACACAGCGCGGAATATTCTGTCTTTTAGCACGAGCAAAGATTCGCGGCACACAGCGCGAATAACCTTCAAAATATTCGTGGCACACAGCGCGGAATATTCTGTCTTTTAGCACGAGCAAAGATTCGCGGCACACAGCGCGAATAGCCTTCAAAATATTCGTGGCACACAGCGCGGAATATTCTGTCTTTTTACTCGAGTAACACAAGACACGGTTTTCTCTGCATCGACCACAACACTTGGTCGTACTTTTCAAAGTCCCGTGTATCTCTCGTGCGTGTATTAACCTCACGGATCCTTCGCTAACTTCTTCTTCGATCCCACTTCTGAAGTTGTAGGTGGTGTCAGGATAGTTTTAGATGATGTCAGGGCGTAATTCTAATAAGGCTTCTAGTGGATCTTAACAAAGGATCTTTATTAGGTTAAACTGTACTCGATAGGACACGCACGACGGCTCACTGCCGTATATCTGTCCAACCGCTCTCCCTTTCCGCGGGGGACTGACCTTCTTAACCTTCTCCCTTCTTTCTTACGCAGCGCCGCCAGGGGGGGAGAGGAAACGTAATTCGCCGCTCACGCGTGTATATAAATGAATATCGGTAGAATAATAATTCGCCTACACTATGTATTTTTGCCAATTGTCTTTTGGGGGTTCTTTCCGTAATATATATTTCCTAACATTTTGCCGGCCATTTACACATTATTTGATCATTTGTAAATGTCATCCATGAGGTTGGTACAACTTCTACAGCGTTTGATTGGCCTTCTATATTGATAAATTCAATCACTGACCAAGTCTGCAAAGCATATAAACCATTTAATTTTCAATTAATAAACATTATTATAATGTTATAATATGATCCCACAAAAAAAGACATCACAGATGTAAAAAAAAAGCGCTAAGTTATATCTTTCGTCAGCAAAAATAGTTCTTTATAATAATAAAAAATATAATCTTCTCAAAAATTATGTTTATAGCCAAAATAATTCTTTGCAAAAATTAATCATTATCAAAAATATTTTCTCAAAAATTATATTTATAAATTATATTTTATTTTTGTTAATAATACTAGAAAAAAATTAAAATATTAGCATCAAAAAGTAGTGAAATCAAAAAATTGCGCTAAATAATTATATTGATAATACGAGAAAAAAGGTTAAAATATTAGCATCAAAAAGTAGTCAAATCAAAAAGTTGCACTAAGTAAGTGACAACATAATATATAATATTTAGATAAATTTCTTATAATGATACAAATGTATAATTATTGCTTTATTTTAAAACGTTTATAATATATACAATAACAAAATAAATTCAGTAAAATATATATATATATATATTTATTCATCTTTATATTTAAATAACATGAATAATTATGTAATTAATTTAAACTGGAATGTATATACATTGTAAAGTTATTATATATTTTTATAAAATATTTAGATAAATAGATATATATAAAAAATAAATTATTTATCTCTAAATAATTATTTAATTCAAATATATTTAAACGTATATTCAAAAAAGGTAATATAAGGCACAAAGAATTAAATTTAGGAAATTAAAAAAATTTAAAGTTAAATAAAAATTTTTAATTTAAATTAAAAAATAAAAGTAAAAATAAAAGTAAAAAAAATGTAATGTACAAAAAATACTTAGCGCTGTTTTTGTATTGTTATTTTAACACATTAGTAAATAAAATAAAATATAAATCAAAGTATAGACTAATTTTTTTACTGCAATACGCTTCAATAGAAATCTATAAACATATTACGTGGCTCGATATTCGAATGACATGTGGCTAGCTGAACATATCGATATACATGTATGAAATATATGTATATAATGTAACATGCAATAATTGTCATATTAAACAGATTCAACGATTGGGCAATGTGAATGGGCTAAGTGAAAATTATAAAAATGAATTTACTATACATTAATATATGCTAAAGACGTATACATATACATATATATGTTATTAATATATGTATACCAGGGTTGGGAAGTAACGAGTTACTTGTAACGAAGTTACAGTTACAGTTACTTTTTTTCGGTAACTATAACTTAACTTCGTTACTTTTTTCCATCTGTAACTGTAACTGTAACTTAGTTACATTTTTTTAGTAACTAGTAACTATTTTAATAGTTACTTTATTAGTTACTTTTTTTGGAAACATGCGCTAAAAGTATTGTTTAAGTATGGTAGCCGTTATATTATTAAATTAAATTTTGATAACAGTAGCATATGGATCTTCATATGATTTAATCTTTTACCTAAAATTTTCATTTTGTGTACATAAAATAATATAACACATAATTAAGATCGACCAATCACAGTCAAATATTTAAAAAAATTCTTAAAGATAATAATTGATCGATTTGCTTGCGACTTTGCGATTACCATTTAGTAACTTACTATAACTATTTTTACTGTTGTATATAAAGATCATTCATACATTGATGTTAATTGCAAAGTCGCAAGCAAATCGATCAATATTACATTCAAGAATTTTTTTAAATACTTGACTGTAATTGTGCATAAAATGTAAGCTCCTTATATTTAAAACAATGTATAATTATTTTTAAAAAGTAACTGAAAAGTAACGACTCGTTACTTTTAGAGTAACTGTAACTGTAACGAGTTATTTTTTAAAATCGGTAACTTGTAACTGTAACTAGTTATTTTTTCAATGAAATAACTGTAACTGTAACTAGTTACTTTTACAAAGTAACTTTCCCAACCCTGATGTATACATATATTAATTAATGTATATGGAGCATTTCAAAGTGTTTAATTGATCAATCAAAATATAAATGAATAAAAATTTCTTTATTCTAATACATGTTTTAAAGCATTTGCAATGTTTTCCTGATCGCAATCAAAGTTTCGAGATAGATGTTTAAAGCGCATTATTTTCATTATGAATTTTTTTATAAAAAAGATTCAAATATAATTTCATGATTCTTTAATTTCGACTTATTTTGACTTCATCATTTCACTCTCCAAAGATAGGATGCGACTTCTGTGTGTGATATATTCTGTATATACACATTTCGTTACTAATCATCATTTTTAAGGACGTTTCGTAGTCAAAGGGCTATAATACAAAAACAGCGCTAAGTATTTTTTGTACATTACATTTTTTTTACTTTTATTTTTACTTTTATTTTTTAATTTAAATTAAAAATTTTTATTTAACTTTAAATTTTTTTAATTTCCTAAATTTAATTCTTTGTGCCTTATATTACCTTTTTTGAATATACGTTTAAATATATTTGAATTAAATAATTATTTAGAGATAAATAATTTATTTTTTATATATATCTATTTATCTAAATATTTTATAAAAATATATAATAACTTTACAATGTATATACATTCCAGTTTAAATTAATTACATAATTATTCATGTTATTTAAATATAAAGATGAATAAATATATATATATATATATTTTACTGAATTTATTTTGTTATTGTATATATTATAAACGTTTTAAAATAAAGCAATAATTATACATTTGTATCATTATAAGAAATTTATCTAAATATTATATATTATGTTGTCACTTACTTAGTGCAACTTTTTGATTTGACTACTTTTTGATGCTAATATTTTAACCTTTTTTCTCGTATTATCAATATAATTATTTAGCGCAATTTTTTGATTTCACTACTTTTTGATGCTAATATTTTAATTTTTTTCTAGTATTATTAACAAAAATAAAATATAATTTATAAATATAATTTTTGAGAAAATATTTTTGATAATGATTAATTTTTGCAAAGAATTATTTTGGCTATAAACATAATTTTTGAGAAGATTATATTTTTTATTATTATAAAGAACTATTTTTGCTGACGAAAGATATAACTTAGCGCTTTTTTTTTACATCTGTGATGTCTTTTTTTGTGGGATTTCACATATTTTTGCAAAGATCATTAAACAAAATGCATTAAATAAATGTATATTTTTTTATATTTATAATGAGAGAAGACGAGAGAGAGCAAGAGGACCCAAGAGAGAGAGCGGGAGAGAGCAAGAGGGAGCAAGAGGGAGCAAGAGAGAGCGAGAGAAAGCGGGAGAGAGCAAGAGAGAGCGAGAGAGAGCGAGAGAGAGCGATAGAGAGCGATAGAAAGCGGGAGAGAGCGAGAGAGAGCGATAGAGAGCGATAGAAAGCGGGAGAGAGCGAGAGAGAGCGGAAAAAAACGAGAGAGAGCGAAAGAGAACGAGAGAGAGCGGGAGAGAACAAAAGAAGGCGAGAAACAGCGAGAGAAAGCGAGAAAGAGCGAGAAAAACCGAGAAAGAGCGAGAGAAGACGAGAGAGAGCAAGAGAACGCGAGAGAGAGCGAAGAGAGAGGAGAGAGAGCGAGAGAGAGCGAGAGAGAAGCGAGAGAAGGGCGAGAGAGAGAGAGGAGAGAGCGAGAAACAGAGCGAGAAGAGAGCGAGGAAAGGAGAAGAGAGCGGGGAGGGAGAACGACGAGAGAAGCGGAGAGAGGGAGAGAGAAGGAGAGAGAGCGAGAGAGCGGAGAGAGAGCGAGGAGAGAGCGAGAGAGGAGAGAGCGGAAGAGGAGAGCGAGAGAAGCAAAGAGAAAAGCGGGGGAGAAGGAGAGAAGGAGAGAGAAAGCGAGAAAGCGGAGAAAGACGAGAGAGAGAGCGAAAAAGAGGAGAGAGAGAGCGAGAGAGAGCGAGAGAAGCGAAGAGAGCGAGAGAAGCGAGAGAGAGCGGAGAGAGAAGAGGCGAGAGAGAGGCGAGAGAGAGCGATACGAAAGCGGGAGAGAGAGCGAGAGAAGCGAAGAACGAAGAAAGCGAGAGAGAGGAGAGCGAGGGGAGAGAACGAGAGAGAGCGAGAAACAGCGAGAGAAAGCGAAAAAAACCGAGAGAGAGTGAGAGAAGACGAGAGGGAGCGAGAGAGAGCGAGAGAGGCCGAGAGAACGCGAGAAAGAGCGGGAGAGAGCGAGAGAGACCGGAAGAAAGCGAGAGAGCGAGAGAGAACGAGAGAAGGCGAGAAACAGCGAGAGAAAGTGAGAAAGAGCGAAAAAAACCGAGAGAGAGCGAGAGACGACGAGAGAGAGCGAGAGAACGCAAGAGAGAGTGGGAGAGAGCGAGAGAACGCGAGAGAGAGCGGCAGAGAGCGAGAGAACGCGAGAGAGCGGTAGAGAGCAAGAGAGAGCGAGAGACAGCGAGAGAAAGCGAGAGAGGGCGAGAGAGAGCGAAAAAAGACGTGGGAAAGCAAGAGAGAAAGGGTGAAAGAGTGGGGAGAGAGAGGGGTGAGAGAGGGGGAGAGAGAGAGAGAGAGAGTGAGAGAGAGCAAGAATTTATTTTTTGTTTGGTTGCTTAAAAGGTTAAGCAGCTGAGGAAAATGTCACTATACTAGGATGGGTGACCGCGGATAAGGTAAAGCAGCTTCGGACAGAATCACTTTGTCGGGATGGGTGATCGGGACAAGTACGACGCCGTATCTTAAAAAAAAGTGACACCTTTTCGACCAAAAAATAACTTGAAAAATTCATATCTCCGCAACCAATAGAGCTATCAAGTTCCTTAAGGTCTCATTTTACTCGGAAAAAATCGCGCTTTCGATTGATATGGTCATCTTTTGAAAAATATGTTTCCGTTCATGAAATATTTCAAATTTTTGTTTTCAAGGTTACGAAAATCGTGTTACGTCCGGTAAAGGATACACAGTAGCGTCCTACGGATAATTTTCGCTATTGTTTCGATATTTTCGCTATCTTTTCGATATCTTTCGATATTTTTTTTTGTTTTTTTGTAGATTGTATTTTAATTTGACGAATAAAAGATATAACTTAGCGAGACGCTACCGCGTCTCCTGATATACTCGTACCTACTAAAAAATACCTAAACTATTATTTGCAATTATATTATATTTTATATTATTCTTGCATATGAATCAATGGCATGATGATAAAACCATCGTCGTAAGGAAATTTCACACATTTCCCTTTAATGTCGTGAATATTGACTGTGTACAAATCATATGACAAATGTTGTGTTTGCTGAATATTAAATAATTCTGAGGAACAAGGTGAACTGAAAAATGGTTTTGATTCAATGAATTTTCTTCCCTTTAAAAAGATTTCTGAAGTCTTGATTTCTTTATAAATACTTTCGACACAAAATACACAATTGTTTTTTAACATAACGCAATTATCTTTATCACATGTGCTTAGTTCAAACTTTTCAATGATTACTGTTTTGTAGAATATAAAATCTTGTTTATGAAATTGATCAGTACATTGCTGACGTAAAATTGGATACGTTTTTTCATTATCATTGTTTTGCATATATTCTTGTTCTTTTAACCTATTACAAATTTGTTGTAAAGGATTTCTTGTAGCTTGAATTGTTTTTTTTATCTCAAATAAATAATTTTCATATTTAAAACAACTGAAAGTGTCAAGTGGACCATGTTGCAAGCAATCTATGGGCAAATGTATAAGGCCATGAACATTATGAGTAATATATTCTTTTCCGTAAAGTATTGCATATTTTTGAACAAAGTATTCGAGTAGTTTCAATGAATAATTATTATAAACTTCTGTATAATGCAGGACTGCATAAAATTCGAATAGCGCAGGATAAGGCCATGAAATGTGTGTATATATTTTTGTTTGCAATCTTTTTTAAAACAATTGGTCCGGTGTATAATAAAAATTGCCTTAATTCAGTGGCTTTATAGTATTCAATGTCCTCTAAACTTCTTGGCAAGCGTGGAAAATCTTTCGGCACATAATTCTTCAAAAACAATAATTGATTATTAATATCATTTTTATCAGTCTCGGGTAAACGATGATTTTTTTTCCCTCTTATCCAAAACATAATTAATCTTTTAACTACGCCTAGAAATACAAGATGCATGCCATCGAGAGGAACTTGAGATACGAAACCAATATTTAGCTTTTCGAAAGGACTTGTATCTTTATGGAATTCCTCATCTAATTTATTTCTGATACTGAAATCAGTCCGCAATTGTGCATTTGTTTGTAAAAAAGTCATTCTTCCATTAACAAAGGTCCCTTCTTGAATGCATTTTGTGCAGGCATTATAGCCTGTATGACCTTTAATACATAAAATAAATGATTTTGCAGGAGCATCACAAAGAAGTTTACCAACCTTTACTTTTATTATTTTTTTATTTATGTTAAAACCATTTTGTTCTAAATGTTTGAACTCTGTTATAAACTCAGTTAAAAATTGGTCTACATAGGCTGGTTTCTTGTGTCCGTGATATATCCCAGCCGCAAAAGGTTTTTTAATATTTTTATCAACCAGATTTAGATCTATGGAGATAAGAATAGGCCAGAGTTGACTTTTTGAAGAATTAGATATCGGTAAACCATCAATGTTTATGTTAAGAGGTAATGCTATTTCTACATTTTGCATCAAATGTTTTTGCATATTTAAACTATTATTAATTATCCTACGTAGTCCATTCTCTATGCCAATGTGACAATAGAAACCTGGAGGAACACTTTTAAGTTCATATGGACATGAACTTGGTGTTTTTAAAAGAGTTCGCGAGTCTTTTGCTAATTGTGGAAATATCACTCGTAGAATACCCAACAATTCATTCATGGCAGATTGACTAAGCAAATGTCTGTATTTTAAAAACCATTGTTTCACAGCGTTAACTATGAAATCATTTACAATAGGGAGATTATTACATAAATTTTCAAATGATAAAGAAGTATCTGAACAGTTAATTTCTTCAATCACATCAATATATTCCAATGGTTCAATCTCAATTTTTTCTGGAATCTCGGGAATCACATTATCATGGTTTTCACATTGTTCTTGTTTTTCATTATGTTTCTTTGCAGTATCTACATTTATATTTGTAGTATTTACATTTATGACAGTATCTACATTTATAATTGTTTTTATGTTATTAGGCAAATTATTCGTCTGAATTAATTGTCGATTCAACTGCAAGATGTGTATTAATTCTTTTTTTACCATCCGTCTCATATGACGTTTTGTAACAAAACATTTTTTTATTTTAGCCATTATTGTTTTAATTTTTATGTCAGTATTGCTATTATTGACTTGATAAAAAAATCACTGAAAAAATTAAAATCATTCACATGAGATGCTCATATAGTTAATACGTAGTTTTTAAGATTTTATGGTATTTAACGTTATTAAAATAATATATATATACACAATATATACTTACATGGCAGGAATCTCGAACGTCACCAACAGGCAGATCCATTGCTTCCAGTTATAAATAAAGATGAATTTAAAATTTAATTATAAAACGACTTATAAAACCTCCAATAAAGCCCAACAAACACAATTGTCTTATTATTATATTTGGGTATTCTTATTCACATACGAAAGCTCCTGAGACGAAACGCCGCGCTCCCTAGTTACGCGTATCAACTCGTTGCTAACGAACGAGCGGTGATTATTATAGATTCCTAAAACATTCTTGGAACATGTATGAGATATTTGTGGTATAGTAAATATGTTACAATAGATTTTTTTTAAGTCACCACGAGTGAAATATTTTTTTCGACTGTCGCAAAGATAAATTGAGTACATATATGTATAAAACACGATTATTTATAAATATTTCAATTAAATATTTGTACATTTTTTAAATAAAAATATGAAACTATACTTTTGTTTACTTAACTATGTTTTGCATGAAACGTTAAACAAAAACTATTTTCAAAATATTATAAATTTATAAAATATTAAAAATTCAGTGATTTATTAATGTATACGTACTTTATTTATTAATGTATATATACGTACCTTATTTATATTAATGTATATATATACGTACCTGATATTTACTAAAAAGCTTTTGTGTTATTATTTCAAAAACGTTGATGTAACACAATTGTACAAAAACAATTGTACAAACACAAATATATAAAATCTGCAATGCAGTGTAATATTTTTGAATATGTTACAAAGTAAATGTTTCATATAAAACGTTCATAGAATATTATGAAATTAAATGTTTCAGGAATGTCACAAATGTAACATTGCTGTAATGTCTCTGAACGTTACAAACTAAACATCCCAAATGAAACGTTTATGGAATGTTTTAAAATATATGTTTTATGAACGTAGCAAATGTAACATTGCTGTCATGTCTCTAAGGTTACAAACTAAACATCCCAAATGAAACGTTTATGGAATGTTTTAAAATACATGTTTTATGAACGTCGCAAATGTAACAATGCTGTAATGTCTCTGAACGTTACAAACTGAACATCCCAAATGAAATGTTTCTAGGATGTTGCCAAACATTTCTTTCCTAACATTTCAAATTATCGATATAACAGCCAAAATGTTACATTTCTGGAACAGTGCATGAATGTTGCAATTGAAATGTTATTTTGAAACGTTTACGAAACATTTCATAAACATATTTATGTAACGTTTCAAATTTGCAATATTATTGCCGAAATGTAACATCCCCTGTATGTTTCATGTTTAGCGGGTATATATATATATAATTTTTCTTTATAAAATCAATAAAATCAATGTTTACAAGCAACTATTATAATAAATATATATATTTAAAATACATCTAATATATATAATTTTGATTTAAACACCCTTTATACTGCGCATGATGCAACACGCCTTAACCGAACAAATATTTTGGAAAATCGTTCGTTTATATACAAACAGCAAGTGAGTAATACAATATAGAATATAATATAAAAAAAATAAAATTACATAACTTAAATAATGTATAATAATAGAAGTTTTATAAAATGTCCCTTAATTTTCTTGCTTCTTCTGACATTATTTCATAATGGTGTTTTTTAGTTTTACAATTCCGCTATTTTTCTCGTTTTTCTACTATATTTATTTTTAATTTCATTATTTTTACTATGAAAACCGCTTTTGTAGAAAGAAGTTGTTGATTTATCGTTGTCTCTCTTTCATATGCAGATTCATTGTTGTTTTGTTTATTTTTGTTTCATAATTTGTTATTTTTTGAAAATAATTTTTAAAATTATTTTTATTCTTTTTATTATTTCCCTTATTTATATATATGTATATTGTCCATAATTCTTATAATTTCTTTTCTTTTAATTGCATCTTTTGCTATTTTTTATTTGTTTTCTAATCTTTTTTAACAGGTTATTAAATATCTAACATCTCTTTTCCATTACCTTCTCCATTTTTCATTATTCTTCTCTCGTAGATCTACCTACTTATTTTTCTAATTTTTTGTTTTGTCTTTATTTTCTTTTAATTTGTTTTGTTATTGTTCAAAATCATTTTATAACTCTCTCAATACTTTGTTCAAATATAATCTGTTTTAGTGCTTTAATGAAAAATTAAATAATATATTATTTAATTGCATTTAAAATTATGTTATATTCTTTATTATCATAATATAAATATAAGATATATAAATTTGTTGTGTGCCTCGGGAGAGACACTTAAGGGTCGCGCCAAATTGGGATGGGAATCCGGGGCGTCAGGACTTGTCGGGTGTTTGTAGAAAATGCACTACACTTTTTGTATTAAAATTCTTTATTCAACTTCAACCACTTGGTCTTTATTTTATTCCACTATTAATACACTGAAGCTTTATCGTGTGTGCGGCACTGACTTTCTATTACTCCGCGTATCGCGCACAACTGCGAGTCGATGCTAGGTGCGCGCGCGGTTTAGCGAGATCGTGGTTAGAGCGATTATTTGTGTCTGCGACTGAGCGAGCTGTCGCGTCTCTACTCTCTTTTTATATCGTTGTTTTTTGGAGTTTTCCCGATCGGAAGGGGTGCCTGGCAACAGGTTTCCCCGGTCGAGAATCTAGGTGCAAGCGAAGCAGATTCAAAGTCCTTCTGCTTTGCTTGCACGTTGATCAATTTCTGTTCCGCGTATATCTCGCATTGTATGCGTTTTTAACGCGGTCATTATCTGTCGTAATTCTGATTTCGCGTATACCTCGCATCGTATGCGTTTTTTAACGCGGTCATTATCTGTCGTAATTCTGATTCCGCGTATACCTCGCATCGTATGCGTTTTTTAACGCGGTCAGTGTCTGTCGTAATTGCGGATGCAATACGAGTACCCATTTCTTAATATTAGTTAACTTTTAATAGTTATATCTATTGTATATCTTTGGGGGATATAACAAATTTATAAAGAAAAATGCAATTTTATATTTTGTTTCTTAGTATTTATTAAAATGTTTTATAACATAAATATTACACAAACAATTTTCACGTATTTGTAATGTTTTTCTACATATTTTAAATTTTTTGTGAATTTAGCCAATTACATCGCCCAAGTTTTATTAATTTTATGAGGGAAATTGCAGAATCACAAACAGATGATGATCTACGTTACTTGCATAATTGGGATTTGGAAAAGCATTGTCCTCTCATAAAAATAATACGAGATTATAGTCATCCGGTGTACGAAACATTTTTCCGATGGTCCATAGAAAATATTAATGAATTAGAGATTGATTGCTTACCTATTACTTATATTACAGAAAC
Organism: Nylanderia fulva; assembly: GCF_048542155.1. NCBI lineage: Eukaryota > Metazoa > Arthropoda > Insecta > Hymenoptera > Formicidae > Nylanderia > Nylanderia fulva. Next base: position 12,850 of record NW_028190746.1, on the reverse strand, counting down.
ATATCCCGATTTTTACGATTTTTTTATATTCCATGGTATGCGCAAATTCAAGCAGAAAATCAAAACTATTATTTTTTCAAGAGGATAGTTGGATGATATTCAATATGCAACAAATTGATAAATATCGATCATTGACTCATTATGACTTATTACTCGTCTTCATTTTACACACACATACACACAATTGATATTATTTTATATTTTTGTATATTTTATTCATTATCGTATAAAAATCTGAAATATTCATTATATATAATTATAATAGTTTTAAAATGTTTTGTGTAATGTTCTGCATTATTTAATATATAATTAAGGTATACATCAGTGTTTTTTATATTATATCAATCAATATTAAAATTATATATTTATAAATATGTATTTTATGCTAATAATAATAAAAATTATAAAAAAGTTAATTATATTTATAAAATTAATATAATAATAAGTGCAAAGTAACATACAATTTTCGTAACATTACATGTTACAGAAATTACACTGATTAATAAAAATAATTGTGAAGAAGTTAATCGGAATACAATTAGAAAATATGGTTGCAAAGTCAATGTAATAGCTATCAGATGTTTTAGTGAAATCAGCAGTGCGCTGTCGAAGGAGATCATAAAATAAATAAGATTATTTTTGCCAAGTTATAGATTTTCTGCCTTAATACTAAATATCATATTTTAAATTATTACTGTGATGAAACCTAGACTAGTGATACCAAAAATTATTGTTACAATTAATTATGTTTAAAAATATTGGAAATTATGTATGAAAAATGTGTCATATTTCATGGTTTTTGAGAGAATGTGGATCATGTGCTGATTTTTTATTCTGAGCATTATAAAGAAGAATGTATACGTGCGTGCGTGCGTGCGTGCGTGCGTGCGCGTGCGCGCGTGTGTGTGTGTGTGTGTGTGGTAATACACTTTTTTTTTGGATAGCTAGATAGCGTTTATGTGTTCAAACATGTAACTATTTCACAATCTTTTTATACATTACATTCAAATAACGTTTATTTATTATAAATAAATCACATCCGTGTCTCACCTCATGTAATATATGTATATATATGTATGTTATATAATATATGTATGTTAAGTTTTTAAATTAATTTTTTTTGTCGCAAGTCTTTAATGTTTATATTTTTGTTATTGCAAGTTTTTAATGTCATTATATATTTTAAATACATTATTTTTCAGATATGTTTTAAGATTCTGTAAGATTTTGGAGATATAGTTTTTGACGCGGACTTAACAACTTTTTTTACCTTTTTTAAAATGAAATTTTTTATACATATACAAAACATTTATGAGTTCATTATAAAAAATTCCGAAGAAAACCAAAAAAAGCTTGTTACATAAGATTCACTCTAAAACGATTTTTAATAATTATAAAGTGATAAAGTCAAATTGTATTTGCATTATGATAAGTAATGAACAAACTATCAATACGTTACCTTAAAGAATTGATAATCCTAACTCTTTGATTACTGTGGAATGTGAATGTCCAAAGCTCTTAGGTTATATTTCAGTCAATTAACAATCAAAGAGCTTTATCACAATAAGCGTAGACCTATAATATTTAATTACACGCTATGGTTAATAAGTCCAATATCAGAACACGATAAAATGTTTTATTTCCTTTATTAAATTTAATTAATTTATTATTAAGAAATAGAATTGTAATATTTTCAAGTATTCTACAAAGTCAATGATATTTTACAAAAATAATAAAATTTTAATAACTTAAATTGTATATATTTGTTGCACGTAACGTTTTCACCAACAGATTTAGAATATAATCATGTTAAATCATTATATTCCTTATTAATTTGATTGCATAGAAAATATTTAATTATCACGCACATGATTTTATATAATAAACAATTATCTCATCAATATGAATATGTGCAGATATAATATAATAAATATAAATATGTGAATATATTATTCTGTTTGCAATTTTTAATTATTAAATTATATTATTTCCAAATTATATGCATAATAGATATGCAACAAAACTATTATTATTAACAATATATATTTGCAATCCAGATATTATATGAAACTATTCACACACAAGAAAAATAATATTTTGAAAAGTAATTGCTGGTGTACGATTACATTTTTGTTTAATTGGCAAACAAATATTTAATAAAATTTATTAATTTAAAAAAAGGAAAAAGAAAAATGAATCTTTTCAATATAAAAAAAATATAAATATATAAATAAATATATAATAACAAAATATATACATTCTAAGCATTTAAATAATAATACAATTTTAAAACAAGACCATTTATATAAATATTTATATACAACGTATTCTAATTATGTTATTCAATATTTTTCAATATTTCTCTCTAATAATTTATTTATAATAAATAAACACAATTTGAATGTAATACGTGATTGCCATTTTCCAAATTATGTAAGCGATTATCTAATCGTGTACATAAATATTTATTTTACTATTATTTTGTAAATATACCTAAAACGATAACTTTGGAATGTTTTAAATATATATCAATTGAGATATTTCATTTGAAATATTTTTAATATATACTATGATGAAATATTTCAATTGTAACATTTATGAATTATATCAAAAACAAATACGTAAAATGTATCATTTGAAATCTAAATGAAACAATTTGAAACATTGCATGTATATTTCATGTTTAGTGGGTTAACGTTAACAGGAATTTTCAAGATCTCTGCAAGGTCAAATGAATATCAGCATCATCTGTCTTTCTTCAAATCCTATGGTGTTTGTTTGAAACATTTTTTCGTCTTGCATATTTAACAAGTTTATTTAAATGTCGTAGGAAGTTTTATTATCAATAAATCATCAATGCCTCTTAAAAATTCTTGTTTAATCTGTAAGTAAATCCTGTATTTATAAATCTTGTTTGTACAGAAATACCTATTTCATAAGTAAATTTTGTACTTATTAAATATCTCGAAAGTATATAGGAAAATTTCAGACAAAAGTTGTTTAGTTTAAAGGGAAAACAAAGATAGGCATTTAACTTCGATTGGTATTCATCATTTTGTGCATAAAAATCTTGAGGTAAGATTATTGAATCAAATATATAGTGAAGAATCGATAAATTAAAAAAAAATAGAATATTTCTATTTATAAAAAAAATTAGATTTACTTCAAATTTTCGATTATGATTTTTAATTTTAAGAAATTTTAGGTCTACTGCAATGATGATTTATTTACAATAATAATAAATAAATACTATTTTGACGTGTCAATGTGATTACGTGAATTACAAGTACTATACAAAAGAAAAATGAACAGATGTAATTTCATTTCTTTTTAACTGCAGTTTCTGAAGTATTGTTTAATTAGTGTAATAATTTTGAATCTTTGCATATGTTTATTAAAATAATTTATAATGTATTTATATAACTTTTTTATTTTACAGATCCGGAAAAATAAAAAAAAATTAATCGGCTGCTCAGGCGCTGTATAAAAGCTGCCATAAGCGCTGAATTAGAACATCGGCTGCTAATAGCGCTGAATTTTGGCTTGCCCTAGACGCCTGCATCCAATTACAAAAATTAATTTTGTTCGGCCTATTACGTATCCAAACTAAAATTATTCGCTATTATAGCGTTTTCGTCTGTAATAGCGCAGATTTTTGGCTTGCCCGTGGCGCCTATACAATTAGAAAAAGTATTTTTGTTTTGGGTCTATTACACATCCAAATTAACAGTATTCGCTTTTGTAGCATTTTAGTCTGCAATATCTCAGACCTTTCGCCTGCTCTAGGCGTCTAATTAGAAAAATCTTATTTGATACTTGCATCACTAGAAGGCTGCCCCAAACGCCGTATATCTATAACTAAAACTGTCCCAAACAACTGAAAATGGATCATCAGTGTCACAAGTTCCATTATGGCAATAAGGAAAAGAATATTTTGGCTTTCAAAGAATGGTTGACGGAAACGATGATAGACAGTTTCCATGCGCTACTCGAGAGCAATTCTGATTATGCACCTCGACCTGTATGGTTGACAATATTTCCCGATCAGATTGTTCCACTGAATAATTCAAAGAAGAAGCATTTGCAAATACTGCACAGTGATTTTGGTGGTGGACATTGGGTTGCTTGCCATTACGATGCAAAATCTATTATTATATATGATTCTCATGAAGGTAGTCGTAATGCAAATATACATAATTTGAATGGAGAAATTCGAATTTTTGTGGACAGATTATTTCCCTTTCATGATTGTCAAAACAATCTAATAGTTTTTCCTAAAGTTCAGTCGCAAGGTGACGGTTATAATTGTGGTCCTATGGCAATTGCGATTGTTACATCTATTCTGTTTGGCGTAAATCCTTGCATCGTGACGTATAATCAATCGTTGCTAAGACCTCATTTGTCCGCAATGTTTGAAAAACAAACAATAACTCATTTTCCGTACCTCTATGATTCAATTGCTCCATTAACGCTACTGCCGTTGGAGACATTGAAAAGACGAGAGAGGGATGCACTGAGAAAAAGACTTGCACGTAGTAAGGAAACTGAGGAACAGCGTTCGAAACGAATCGAAAAAGATGCTTTTTCTCACAAAGAAAAATATTTTATGAATCCTGCAACAAAACGTCAGATAATGCGTGATCAGTACCATAAGGATCCTGAAACAAAACGTCAGATAATGCGTGATCAGTACCATAAGGATCCTGAAACAAAACGTCAGATAATGCATGATCAGTACCATAAGGATCCTGAAACAAAACGTCAGATGGTGCGTGATCAGTACCATAAGGATCCTGAAACAAAACGTCAGATGGTGCGTGATCAGTACCATAAGGATCCTGAAACAAAACGTCAGATGATGCGTGATCAGTACCATAAGGATTCTGAAACAAAACGTCAGATGGTGCGTGATCAGTATCATAAGGATCCTGAAACAAAACTTCAGATGGTGCGTGATCAGTACCAAAAGGATCCTGAAACAAAGCGTCAAAAAATGCGTGATATAACGTTCGCAACGCTCGTACCCAGACGAAAACACAATGCGATGCCTCTCACTCGCACCCGCATGCTCTCCGGTCCGATGAGCTGGTCGCCGCTCATAATTTTTGGATTCGACGGATTCAACTCAATCTATTTGCTGACGACATAGCTCGCCTAAAACAACTACGTTGCGTCTCAAAAACTAGTCCATTAGCTTCGCTTTCTCCTTACATAGACAGAGACAGCTTGTTACGCGTTCGAGGCCGATTAAAGCACGCAAGCCTGTCAGATGACGCTAAACATCCGCTAATTTTAAAATCACATCCATTGGTCCACCTCCTTATCAAACAGATTCATGTTGCGGCCCTACACGCCGGTCCGCAACTCACACTCACGCTCCTGCGACAACAGTATTGGCTAATTCGCGCTCGCGCCACTGTGCGTACCGTCCTCTACCAATGTATTGTGTGCACACGGGAGAATGCACGCGTGCCCGAACAGCTTATGGGCGACCTGCCGGATTTCCGCGTGAACCCGACTTCACGCGCCTTTAATCATACCGGCGTCGATTACGCGGGTCCGTTACTAGTGCGTACGACTAAAGGTCGTGGTCATAAAGCCCAGAAGATTTGCCAATATTTTGTGGAAGTATGAACTTATTACATTCATAATTAATTACTGTATTTTAATCAAATATTTTTATATTTCTTATTCAATTCGGTTAAAATCGTAGATATTTTGTAGATATGAACTGGTAATTATCTATAGTTTCTGTTGTCGATATCAGTAGGCGCGACGGCGTCGCTCTAATTCAAATTATTGTTGATCGACTGGTGGCTTGTACAGCCTCGTGAAGGCTCGCTCCGAGAGGAAAGTGATTACAGCAACGAACATATGTTTACTTGTATTTGCAGCTGATCGATAGCACGGTTCGCAGAGATCTGATTCTCGGTTTTCGGGAGCGTTCCGAGTTTTCGTCACGGAATCCTCTCTTTCTCGGGATCGGATGTTTGTTTCGGCGAATCGGAGCGACGAAAGAATAGGAGTAAATAAAATGTACACGTGACAGCGTGACTCTTATCACATGGGATGGTGAACAAGGTCGATAATGTTGTCGTGTGTCGGTTCGAACGATCGAACCTTTCCGTTGATATACGAGCGATTAATATAAGAGTCTATTGATTATACAAATTTATGACATGCGTCAACAGTTTCTGTATTCGAAAGTCCGGAGGAGATTAAAAAAAGAAACATTTTTCAATATTTCTGTGTATGTAGATGTGGTTGACTATGCATTGCCATATCTGTAAGATTTATGATTAAAATATATACTTCACTGTAAATGTTTTCATAGGCTACGTTTTGATATTTACTGCCAGTATTATAAATCTGTAGTACATAATATAAAATATAGATTTTCAACTAGCAGAATGAATATCAAAAAGCAGCCTTAGCCTTAGCTGTTAATTTTAAATATACATGCTTTTATTTTAGATGGAAGCATACTTCTTGGAGATGCTGCATATCCATGCCTTCTCCAATTAATTACTCCATATCGGGATAATGGACATTTGACACAGGCCCAAAGAAATTTTAATCGTATACACAGTCAATGCAGAATTTCAGTTGAGCATGGATTTGGAATACTGAAACAACGTTTCAGACAGTTATATTTCCTCAAGTTGAGGAATATGCAATTTATCGTCAAATTCATCTTCGCTTGCTGCGTTCTTCACAATTTGGCTGACTTGGATGATTTGCAACACATGGAAGAACCTGAAGTCGACAACCATGCTGATATAAATGCGCAGGTATTGTTACATAATGTCCCAGCAGCAGATAGAAATGAAGATCCGGATGATGATCGACATGGTCGCGATCTCAGAGACGAATTATGTAGACAACTGTTTCAACGATGATTTGAATAAGAGTATCCAAATAAATTTGTTTAAATATTATGTTCTAATATTAATATTTAAATATTATGTTTATTATTTTTTTAAATATCGATATCGTGTCGTTGTCAACGTCGACATATCACATACTGCATTGTATCAATCTGTGTCGTTCAATTAAAAATATGTATGATATGTATTTAATGTACAAAACTATCAAAGTGCTTTCAAATATTTATGTTTTTTTAGTTATAAAAATTAGGAAACAATGTACAATTATAGTTTCAAGATTATAACGATTATAACCATAACGATTACACAAATATATTTCATTTATTAATAATTATGAATATTACGATTATATATCTTCTATTCAGCTCATTTTAATTAAAAATTATTAAAGTTTGATATTAAATTTTATAAAATAAATTCTTATGTAATATGTAAGACAACAAATAAAACAATTTTGTTAAAAATTTATCCATACATCAGTCTTTTATTGTCATATACGCCTATTTTTCATACAAATAGAGAAATATAACTGCATAATGCAAATATATATTTTATTATGATTTTTTATCGATAATTAACAAAAAAATGTAAATTGAACAAGAAATGACAGTTTTGATTTTCAATCACGTTTTGTACGCTTGACTGCAAGTAAATAATGCTGCTTTATTATGTAAAAAAAAACTCGATAAGTAAATGCAGCTTTTCCCAATTAAAAAAACTCAATAAATAAATGCAGCTTTTTTCAACTAAAAGAACTCAATAAGTAAATGTAGCTTTCCTCTCTTGCAGAGCTTGATACAGCTTTGTCACGCTGTTTATCAAAATAACAGAAAATAAATAAATAAAAAACTAAAATAAACTTTAATAAAATAAAAGTTATTTCAACTTGAAATAAAAATTTTAAATAAAATTAACAAAATTATATAAATTTTAAATACATATAACTTCATTTACGTGAAATGTTCATAAAGTTTGTAACTTTGGTTATAAAGTAAAAAATGAAGTGATTGAAAATGTGTACATTTATTAGCTTTTTTTTACCTTTGAATCCTGTAGAGTTACACATTTTTCCCAATGATGAAAGATCTAATTATTAGATCTAATTAAGATATAATTATTGTAAAAACCAACACACTTGTCTTTTAACAAAATTAAAATTAAACTTAATAAACTGTTCATAAATTTTATAAATTTGTAATAATATCTTATTAACATTTTTTAAAAGACAATGTGTCTATTTTTATAATTACTATATCTGACAGATCTTGTCAGGAAAAATGTGTAACTTCGCAGAATTTATATGTAGAAAAGATTAATAAATGTGTTTTACTACATTTTCTCCTTTAAGTAGGCAAAGGAACAAACTTTATGAATGTCTTATGTATACATATAATTTAGTAAACCTTCAGTCTTATTATATCTTATTAATCTTCTTCGTCTGATAATTCTTGTGTTGAGTATTTTTTACTTTCTATTCTCTCTAGTATCTTAAGTTGCCTTTGTAAGATACTATTTCGTTCTTTTTGCAATTGTAATTGTTCTATTTGTAATTCATTACATTTTTTAAGCTCCGTCAGATATTTTGTACGTGTTTCTTGTTTGGCATCACTTTCTCTTTGTAGCACAGCACAGATGGATTCCTTAAGTGATTGTAGAGTATGCGCCAATTTGCCATCTCGTACTTTTGCTTTTGTATTTATTAAAGATGAGCAACTGCTATCCGTCATGGACGATTTGCTGCTACCTATTACTGATTGAGATTGACTGTTAACTGCAGATGGTGTCGAAGGTGGCGAGTCTAGTGCAATAGAAGATTGTTCTTCATTTACATTCCTATAATAGAAAACATTTTAAATTATATCTAAAAATATATCTAGAAATGAATTAAAAAACATTTTAAGGAGATGATTACTCACTGAGACAAATGTTGACTGACCACTTTTTGCAAAATGTCTTCTTGAGAAACCATTCCATTGCGGCCAGCTACAAAAGATGGCACTCCACTGTGACTTTTTCCAAATAAGTTTATCATTTCACTGTAAAGATACATATGTATTCTATTACTTACTTGTTAAATACTAAATATAATACTAACTACTTAATAAAAACAGAATATTGTAAGAATGACAAAATAAAAATATGAAACAAATCGACTGAACTATTAATTATAATGTTTAATTCAAAAATATCATATATATAATTATATACAGAAAACACAAGATAGAACTTACTCTTTAAATGGAAGAGGTTTAGTGCCTTTTCCAGAACTATTTTTTCCCATGGTCTGTTTGATATGTTTATCCCATTTCTTCTTCAACAATTTAAATTTATTTTTCATGTGATTTTTAGTAGCATTCACATAACCTCTTTCTTGGAAGGATTCTGCTATCGCTTGAAACATAGCCTCTTTACTTTGATATTTTCTTTTCTGGAATTTTTTTTCATGCTGTTCATACTCTGTGAAAAACAACATTATGGTTTTATAGTCCCAAATAAAATAGCCATCATTATTGACACCAGAAGTATTCTCTTTTTCATTATCTGAGTCTATAATTGAAGAGTCCAATGAAGACACAATTGTAGGCGTGTGCTGCATAAAGCTTGTTACAGGAATCGTAACAGAAGAACTCTCATGGATTTTAATCTGAGGCTGAATTTCAGAAGGACCTGCTTTATTTAGTAAAGCATTCACAATTGAAGAGTCTAGTGAAGACAAAGTTGTAGGTGTGTACTGCATAGAGCTTGTTACAGGAACTGTAACAGAAGGACTCTCGTGGATTATAGTCTGAGGTTGAATTGTAGAAAAACTTATTTTATTCAGTACAGAATCCAAAGGCGCAGTTGTGGTTAGGAACTGTGTCGAGTTTGTTGTAGCAGTTACAACAGAAGTACACGCAAAAGTCTGGGGAGGCTTAATTAATTTTAATGATACCAGTTTAGGTTTCACAGCTGAAAAATAAAACTATTAATATAGTACAATATTTATGCAATTTAAATTATCTTAGAATAAAATCATTTAATCTATCTCTTAGAATTTATTTTATTAGTTAATTAAGTAAAAATATAAAAAGTATTATGAGTATTTAAGTAATCAGCATCATATATAAAATTCTTACCTGAATACTTAAAAGAAGTTTCCATTGTGAAATATCAAGACAGTGACGGCGTAGCCGAATAATAAAAGCGAGGTTATTGGACTACCCGACTCTTGAGCAGTGGATACTGTTTACAGTACAAGCTTCACACGCATGCGCGATAAAATAGCCCCAAATGCACCACCTTCGAAGGTGAGGCAAATAGAGCGTGCTCCTAATTGCTCCTTAGAGTATGCTCTAACGTGACGCGAACATCTAGTCGCCATCTTGTTTCCGGTGACACGAACGTATTGGAGCGCATTGGAGTGAGAAGGAGCATGTTAGGGCATGCGACGCGAACAAACCTTCGAAGTCATGCCGGCGGGGGCTATGCCCCTGGTAGGTTCAACCTTGCCGGATGAGTTTGGAAGGAGAGGACAGACTAAGAATGCACCAAACGTCTTAAGCCAAGGTGTAAGGCAACGTGCCGATGGCTGCTTGGCCACGAAGACGTGAAACAGCGCGGTCGCAAACGTTCCCTCTGGGGTACCTGCCGACCCCCCAGAGTAGCTAGGCTTGGTGATATCATGGAGGCTCTGAATCACTTGATACTTGTTCCTACCATACTCGTGGGATGAAAAATGGAGAAAAATGAAAAAACTAAAAATACACTTCAAACCAAAGTTAACGATGAAACACAAACCCGGAGATAAAGAACAGGACCCGTTCAAGAGAAGGGAGTCTATTCCCAGATCACCACCACCATCGGCGAAAATAATAACTGGAGGAATAAATAGGCCTTGCTTTAGCGCTTTGCTTGAACAAGGTGAGGAGGCATACGACTCTCCGGCTGAAAAAAAAAACGACAAAACGCCCCAGTTCAAAAAATACCAGAGAAACTGATGATAATGATGTATTTATTTTTCCTGAACCTGTTCAAAAAAGCAGTGCGAATAGTGTGGAAAGAGAGAAACTGGAACAAAAAGGCTCACCGAAAGTTGAAAAGGACGACAAGGAAGTTACGCTAGAAGAAGTGAGATCTGAAAGAGTAGCTCTAGAAGAGTTTCTCTTTAATGAAAACAATAAAATCAATAAGAATACAATTAAGTTCATATTGTCTAAGTGGGTGCTACTAGAAGGGAAATTACAAGAGAGTATCGTTGAGAGAGAAAAATTAAAGTGTACTTACCTGGCATCGAAAAATTCTATCAGTTCGATGTCCTATGTTCAAGTGGCGTTCACTCCATGGTCCGGAACAGCAGCATCTGAAACAGAAAAAAAAGAAATTATCCAACGTACTACACTAAAAAGCGGATTCAAGACTAATTCTTCGGTAATGATTGTTAAGCCTTTAAATGAAAAGGACAATTTAACGTGTGAGGATGTCAAAGAAAAACTTACAAAGAAAATGAATCCGTTAATTAAAGAAATAAGGATTAAAAGAATGAGAAAGGTGGGAGACAGAGGCATTCTAGTGGAAACGGAAGGTGGAAACGAATTAAAAAAGATCCAGCAGATAATAGAAGACAATGAATGCGGGCTGAAAACAGAGCTGCCTAAGAAAACTGGACCCAGTATGATAGTATATGACGTAGAAAAGTCGGTCACAAAGGAGCAGTTTATGGAACAATTTTGGTCTAAGAATGTTGAAAAACTTGGAATCGCCAAGCAGGAAAATAAAAGCAGGGTTAAATACAGATACAACACATTTGTTAAAACCAGAAATACTAATAACTGGGTAATAGAGGTGACAGGAGAGATAAGAAGAAAACTCTTGGAGCAAGAACGACTATATATTGACTGGAGATCATACAAGGTTAATGATTACTTAGCCTTGACTAGGTGTTTCCGTTGTCTAGGCTTAGGCCACAGTGTTAAACACTGCAAGGAAAAGACCCCCACTTGTGGACACTGTGGGGGGGGGGCGGGCCATATAAGCACCAATTGCTCAGAGAGAGAGAGAAATCTGCAGTCTGCGCTAATTGTACAAGAGCTAAAAGGAAAGACACACATCATACTGTAAGTGACAAGAGATGCCCGGAGTATCTAAGAGTAACTGAAATCGTAAAGAATAAAATAGATTATACATAATGATAAAATTCTTTCAAATAAATGTTGGCCGTTCGCAGACGGCATCATACGAATTAAGATTAAAAGTAGAGGAACAAGGCATTGATGTGTGTCTGATACAAGAACCATACGTATTCCAAGGACAAGTCAAAGGCTGCGCTTCACTTGGTGCAAGAGTTGTTCAAAGTAATAAGGTGACAGATACAAAAGCTGCTATAGTTGTATATAATCAGGAAATAACTGTCACAAAAATCGAACAGTTTACGGACGAACATATAGCTTGCGCACATATAGTACATAATGAAGTAAACTTATATTTGGTATCAGTTTATTGTCAATTTTCCATGGAGCTAAACTATTTTATTAATAAGTTGGAGACTATAATAGAAACGTTCAAAAGCCACGACATGATCATATCAATGGACTCCAATGCTCACTCCAAAACTTGGTACTGCAAAGAGAACGACGCGAAAGGCGAATTACTCGAGGATTTCCTAATAAATAAAAATGTATACATTTTGAATCAGCCTGGAAACGAACCAACGTTCTCTACTATAATAGGAGAGGCCAATATAGACTTGACTGTGGTGAATAGTGGAGTCCTGAAGGATATTAATGATTGGAAGGTCTTCCCGAAAATGACTTCCTCAGACCATAATTGTATATACTTTGAACATAACAACAATAAAAATTCAGAAACAAATCAGGTAATCACAGGACAACTCTATAACTTAAAGAAGGTCAATTGGGATCAGTTTGGCGATGTTATTAAATCAGAACTCAATGGGACCTTTTGTAAAGAAATCACAAATACAAGTC
>NW_028190745.1:50000-52500 GCF_048542155.1 Nylanderia fulva | reverse complement strand
AGTACCGTGGCGCGCGCTTGCGACGGTCTCGACGCACCGTGAATAGTGCGGCCTGATACCTTGCGCGTACCGCCGAGCAGCCGGCCGGGCGACCGAGGGTTTGTCGCGTGCCGTTTTACCGGCGACGCGACAGACACCGCACCCGGGCCGTAGACCGACACCCAGCGGGTCGCGACGTTCTACTTGGGGAGAAGTGCACGACGACGAGCGCCGGACATCGGCGCACGGTAGCGTGCCCGCGCGCGAGCCGCAAGGACTCCGCGGGACATCGCCGACCGACGCGAAGCCAGCGCCGCTGACGATGAATCTCCCCGTTCGATCTTTTGGGTTTCTTAGGTTTACCCCTGAACGGTTTCACGTACTCTTGAACTCTCTCTTCAAAGTTCTTTTCAACTTTCCCTCACGGTACTTGTTCGCTATCGGTCTCGTGGTCGTATTTAGCCTTAGATGGAGTTTACCACCCACTTAGAGCTGCACTCTCAAGCAACCCGACTCTAAGGAGAGATCCTCCCGAGGCGCGCACCGGTCGCTACGGGCCTGGCACCCTCTACGGGTAAGTGGCCCCATTCAAGATGGACTTGGACGCGACGCGGCACCTCGGGATAAGCGGATCCTCCCAAACACCACATTTCCCTGCGGCGGAACCGCGGGATTCGGTGCTGGGCTCTTTCCTGTTCGCTCGCCGCTACTAAGGAAATCCTGGTTAGTTTCTTTTCCTCCGCTTAATAATATGCTTAAATTCAGCGGGTAATCTCGCCTGCTCTGAGGTCGTCGCATAGTGAGTTTTCGTAGCCGTTTGCCTCCTCCGCGTCGCTCATCGTCGTCTCTCCTCTATAATATATATTATAAGAGGGAGAGAGAGAGAGCGTCGAACGAGAGAGCAGCAGCGGCAGCACACGAAATACGCGAGAAGGCAAATCGCCGGGGCGCTAACCGCACACACACTCGTTGGTGGTAATGGAGACGATATATCGCGGGGTTCGAGATTCTCGGCTCTCCCTTTTCTCTTTTATATACGAAATTCGGGCGGAATCGATTCGACGAGTACACGACGCGGCGCGCCGGTCCCCTTTTTTCGCTTTACGAAAATTTCGTGGACTCGGACACGCGGTCGGCTCGCGATTCAAAACCCTTCTCCGTAAAGAGGTAAAGGATTACGAATGCTCTCTCCGCCGGACGACGACGCGCCGTATATTTCTCCGTAATACCGTTATGTGTGCGGGCAAGGGCGCCTCGGCATAAGACGCGCGAGCGCTATCGCACCGAGAGACGCGGCACAGAGTGCGAGAGCAGTCCGGTCAGTCTGTGTGATGTACGGAGAGGAGAGACGGTGAGACAAGCGCTACCTACTTTCGGGAGACAACGACGCACGCGCCGCTCTAGGGAAAGCGGTGCCATTCACCGTCCTGACCCTTTTTTTGGCCGTTTGTTGCTCCCTTCGCGCGCGCTCTTACTCTCATCCCATTTCTCCTCGGCTCTCGCGTACACACACGACTTGGATACACAAACACGCTCCCCCTCTTAATTCGCGCAGCATTCTCTGGGCGCGCGTTCGCCAACGTTTTACACGCTTGTGCGCTTCTCCTCCTCATTATTATTATTATTATTTCGGTGTGTCATTTCAGACGACGCCAGGATTTGCACCGCGGCCGGTCGGCGCGGCACAGACACCTCGGGCGAACGTCCAACGATCGCTCGTACGCCCATTGTAAGCGTTGCACAGGGCACAGGCGACGCGCGCGCCATTCTCTGGTCGCCCGCGTCGTGGCCGTGCGCGCTTTTCGGGCGCAAGCAGTTTAGGGGTACTAAAACGACCCTCAGCCAGGCGTGGTCCGGGAATTGTATCCGTGGACCGCAATGTGCGTTCGAAATGTCGATGTTCATGTGTCCTGCAGTTCACAAGTTGACGCGCAATTAGCTGCGTTCTTCATCGACCCACGAGCCAAGTGATCCACCGTTCAGGGTAATCGTTCGAAATTTTTGCGTTCGCGAAGAAACGCGCTTCTCGTTCAACCATCGTGGTTCTCTTCTCTCGGACGAGAGAGAGAGAATAATCGTGGTGGCTCTTCGATCAGCCTGTCCGCGCGCGTCCGAGGACGCGCGCGGACCGCCGCCTCCCGCCAGGGAAGGCTACGGCACAAAGATAGAGTTGTGTGTTTCTCGTTCGGAGCGTCTCTCCCGCAACGGGAGAGCCGGGGCGGAAGCTCTTTGAAGAAACCGTCGGACCGACACAGTTGACAGATTGGTCGAAATATCATCGATCCCTTCTCTGTGTTATATATATATATATATATATTATAATAATATATGGGGGTCCTCTCGCTCGGCACTCGCGGTCGCACACCGTGTGTTCTCGGCACGCTGACCGCTGCCCCGCGACAACGGGGAGGGCGCGCGTCGACGAACGTCGTGGGTGCTGCACACACGCGTGCGCGGGCATAGGTTACCACCGGTTCGCGCTCAACGCCGAATCGACGCTCTGCGTGTGTGTATGGCCGGA
>NW_028190745.1:42500-47500 GCF_048542155.1 Nylanderia fulva | reverse complement strand
ACTAGTGTTCTTATTCTCCCAAATGTTATGATGCGCGGTCTCGAGAGACCGCGCGATTCACCCTGACGCTAGATCGACAATGGCGATGCTTAGACGTCGAGGACTGTTCTGTCTGGTTCGTACGCGTTTAACCGCACACGACCAGCAATAAGATTTCGCTACGGCGTACAAAGCGAGCGGGAAGAAGCAACTCTTCCCGCAAACTCGTATCCGTGGAGTAGATGCTCGGTAAGCGCGACGATTCCGCTGCTGCGTACGAAACGAGAGGGAACCGCGCGGCCAACACACTAGAGGCGTGCGCGCCACATAAGAGCCATTCGGTCTTGCGACACCGACTCGTGGCAATGCTGTGCTCGTAATAAATAAGTGTGCGTTAATTTTGCGCGCGTTCGGCGACGAACGAGAAGAGCCGCACCGTAATCCCCGGCGAAGAGGAATACGAGACGACGCGAGAGTCGAACGTACGTTCTCGCGAGACACGCAACCTCCAAGCATGAGAAGACTTGGCGGCGGCGCGTTCTGCGACGATCGTATATTATTTTATATATTCGTGGTTTCCAAAATCAAACATTTTATATAAATGTTCTCTCTCCGTGTCAGAGTCGCGACTCGACAAAATCCGTTCTCGACCCGTTCGGGCGATTCTTCGTTTGTCAACGTCGAGAGCGCGACACGTACAATATTAATCTCTCCTACCTCTTATAGTACCCAACCGACCGGCCAAGCGGTCGGCGACGGTACGGAGAGCGGTCGAAACACGCCGGAGTGGCGAGAGACTCGAGAAAGTACGTTTACGACTCGTCCGGACTCGCTCGACTCGTTCGACGCGCCGAGCGCGACGTATCTCTTATAGTACCCAACCGGCCGGCCAGGCGGTCGGCGACGCACGGTCCTACGCACGGCCGTATGCGAGCGCGAGCGCCGAAAGGCGCGTTCAATCGAGACATTGTCGCGGAGAGCGAACGATCGAAAAGTCCTATTGTACGATAAAATATTATCACGATAGCCGTATGGCGAATGTCAAACAACGATAATTAGCATTAATTAAGAAGGAAACAAACGAAATGCCGGGACAATAAGGTATAAGCACCGACGGTACCTCCGGGCCGGGCGGCACCTCCGGGTCGGGCGGCACCTCCGGGCCGGGCGACACCTCCGGGAACCACGGCCGACCGGCGGCACCTCCGGGCCGGGCGGCACCTCCGGGAACCACGGCCGACCGGCGGCACCTCCGGGCCGGGCGGCACCTCCGGGCCGGGCGACACCTCCGGGAACCACGGCCGACCGGCGGCACCTCCGGGCCGGGCGACACCTCCGGGAACCACGGCCGACCGGCGACACCTCCGGGACGGGCGGCACCTCCGGACGACCGAATGAACTCTCGAAGTCAGACGACCGCCGGCGGTACCTCCGGAACACTTAACGACGATTTACGGCGCCGCAACGAGGAGAGCTACGTAAAAACGTTTCGGACGAAAGTTACTTACAATTCGGCGCTCGCTCGACATAAGGGCGCTGTCCGATTACTAACTCGAAACGTGTCTCTCAAACCCACGTGTCGGAGACATATATTTCGAATTATTACGGATGATACGCAACACGCAAGCTGCGGTGACCGCGATTACGGTACGGAACACTCGCCCGATGCGAAATCGCGCGCGCGGCAACCGAGACGGCTCGTTACGGGCGTGATTATACGTGCGGCACCACATAACGGCCGGCGTCAACTTAGGGGACGGACGGCACCTCCGGGCCGGGCGACACCTCCGGGAACCACGGCCGACCGGCGACACCTCCGGGCCGGGCGACACCTCCGGGAACCACGGCCGACCGGCGGCACCTCCGGGCCGGGCGACACCTCCGGGAACCACGGCCGACCGGCGGCACCTCCGGGCCGGGCGGCACCTCCGGGCCGGGCGACACCTCCGGGAACCACGGCCGACCGGCGACACCTCCGGGCCGGGCGACACCTCCGGGAACCACGGCCGACCGGCGGCACCTCCGGGCCGGGCGACACCTCCGGGAACCACGGCCGACCGGCGACACCTCCGGGACGGGCGGCACCTCCGGACGACCGAATGAACTCTCGAAGTCAGACGACCGCCGGCGGTACCTCCGGAACACTTAACGACGATTTACGGCGCCGCAACGAGGAGAGCTACGTAAAAACGTTTCGGACGAAAGTTACTTACTATTCGGCGCTCGCTCGACATAAGGGCGCTGTCCGATTACTAACTCGAAACGTGTCTCTCAAACCCACGTGTCGGAGACATATATTTCGAATTATTACGGATTATACGCAACACGCAAGCTGCGGTGACCGCGATTACGGTACGGAACACTCGCCCGATGCGAAATCGCGCGCGCGGCAACCGAGACGACTCGTTACGGGCGTGATTATACGTGCGGCACCACATAACGGCCGGCGTCAACTTAGGGGACGGACGGCACCTCCGGGCCGGGCGACACCTCCGGGAACCACGGCCGACCGGCGACACCTCCGGGCCGGGCGACACCTCCGGGAACCACGGCCGACCGGCGGCACCTCCGGGCCGGGCGACACCTCCGGGAACCACGGCCGACCGGCGGCACCTCCGGGCCGGGCGACCGGCGACACCTCCGGGACGGGCGGCACCTCCGGACGACCGAATGAACTCTCGAAGTCAGACGACCGCCGGCGGTACCTCCGGAACACTTAACGACGATTTACGGCGCCGCAACGAGGAGAGCTACGTAAAAACGTTTCGGACGAAAGTTACTTACTATTCGGCGCTCGCTCGACATAAGGGCGCTGTCCGATTACTAACTCGAAACGTGTCTCTCAAACCCACGTGTCGGAGACATATATTTCGAATTATTACGGATGATACGCAACACGCAAGCTGCGGTGACCGCGATTACGGTACGGAACACTCGCCCGATGCGAAATCGCGCGCGCGGCAACCGAGACGACTCGTTACGGGCGTGATTATACGTGCGGCACCACATAACGGCCGGCGTCAACTTAGGGGACGGACGGCACCTCCGGGCCGGGCGACACCTCCGGGAACCACGGCCGACCGGCGACACCTCCGGGCCGGGCGACACCTCCGGGAACCACGGCCGACCGGCGGCACCTCCGGGCCGGGCGACACCTCCGACCGGCGACACCTCCGGGACGGGCGGCACCTCCGGACGACCGAATGAACTCTCGAAGTCAGACGACCGCCGGCGGTACCTCCGGAACACTTAACGACGATTTACGGCGCCGCAACGAGGAGAGCTACGTAAAAACGTTTCGGACGAAAGTTACTTACTATTCGGCGCTCGCTCGACATAAGGGCGCTGTCCGATTACTAACTCGAAACGTGTCTCTCAAACCCACGTGTCGGAGACATATATTTCGAATTATTACGGATGATACGCAACACGCAAGCTGCGGTGACCGCGATTACGGTACGGAACACTCGCCCGATGCGAAATCGCGCGCGCGGCAACCGAGACGACTCGTTACGGGCGTGATTATACGTGCGGCACCACATAACGGCCGGCGTCAACTTAGGGGACGGACGGCACCTCCGGGCCGGGCGACACCTCCGGGAACCACGGCCGACCGGCGACACCTCCGGGCCGGGCGACACCTCCGGGAACCACGGCCGACCGGCGGCACCTCCGGGCCGGGCGACACCTCCGGGAACCACGGCCGACCGGCGACACCTCCGGGACGGGCGGCACCTCCGGACGACCGAATGAACTCTCGAAGTCAGACGACCGCCGGCGGTACCTCCGGAACACTTAACGACGATTTACGGCGCCGCAACGAGGAGAGCTACGTAAAAACGTTTCGGACGAAAGTTACTTACTATTCGGCGCTCGCTCGACATAAGGGCGCTGTCCGATTACTAACTCGAAACGTGTCTCTCAAACCCACGTGTCGGAGACATATATTTCGAATTATTACGGATGATACGCAACACGCAAGCTGCGGTGACCGCGATTACGGTACGGAACACTCGCCCGATGCGAAATCGCGCGCGCGGCAACCGAGACGACTCGTTACGGGCGTGATTATACGTGCGGCACCACATAACGGCCGGCGTCAACTTAGGGGACGGACGGCACCTCCGGGCCGGGCGACACCTCCGGGAACCACGGCCGACCGGCGACACCTCCGGGCCGGGCGACACCTCCGGGAACCACGGCCGACCGGCGGCACCTCCGGGCCGGGCGACACCTCCGGGAACCACGGCCGACCGGCGACACCTCCGGGACGGGCGGCACCTCCGGACGACCGAATGAACTCTCGAAGT
The DNA here is from genome assembly GCF_048542155.1 of Nylanderia fulva. Classification (NCBI taxonomy): domain Eukaryota; kingdom Metazoa; phylum Arthropoda; class Insecta; order Hymenoptera; family Formicidae; genus Nylanderia; species Nylanderia fulva. Next base: position 43,211 of record NW_028190745.1, on the reverse strand, counting down.
CAGACGACCGCCGGCGGTACCTCCGGAACACTTAACGACGATTTACGGCGCCGCAACGAGGAGAGCTACGTAAAAACGTTTCGGACGAAAGTTACTTACAATTCGGCGCTCGCTCGACATAAGGGCGCTGTCCGATTACTAACTCGAAACGTGTCTCTCAAACCCACGTGTCGGAGACATATATTTCGAATTATTACGGATGATACGCAACACGCAAGCTGCGGTGACCGCGATTACGGTACGGAACACTCGCCCGATGCGAAATCGCGCGCGCGGCAACCGAGACGGCTCGTTACGGGCGTGATTATACGTGCGGCACCACATAACGGCCGGCGTCAGCTTAGGGGACGGACGGCACCTCCGGGACGGGCGACACCTCCGGGAACCACGGCCGACCGGCGACACCTCCGGGCCGGGCGACACCTCCGGGAACCACGGCCGACCGGCGTCACCTCCGGGCCGGGCGACACCTCCGGCAACCACGGCCGACCGGCGACACCTCCGGGACGGGCGGCACCTCCGGACGACCGAATGAACTCTCGAAGTCAGACGACCACCGGCGGTACCTCCGGAACACTTAACGACGATTTACGGCGCCGCAACGAGGAGAGCTACGTAAAAACATTTCGGACGAAAGTTACTTACTATTCGGCGCTCGCTCGACATAAGAGCGCTGTCCGATTACTAACTCGAAACGTGTCTCTCAAACCC